>NC_141159.1:57109097-57379097 GCF_053477565.2 Lygodium microphyllum | reverse complement strand
AGGGGAAAGGGGTTTTAATTAAAAAAAGGGAAGTGGGGGGGGGGGGGGGGGGGGAGGGGGAGGAAGGCTTTAATAAAAAAGAGAGGGGGAAGAGAAAATGAGAGATTACACTTGAGAAAGAGGGGAGGGGAGGGGGGTTTGATTGAAAAAGGGAGGTTTGGAAAAGGGGGTAAGTTTAAGAAGCCCTTTGGAGGTTCAGGGCTTTTTGAATCTATAGTGAAAATAATATAATAGTAAGATAAACATAGAGTGAGGATGAAGTCCAATCATTTGGTCACATCATTTGAACCAAACTTCTTTACACCTATACAAAGACAATGGTTTAGACTTCACTAAGGAGATACTCACTATCAAGACCATCCCTATGTTGCCACAATGGAATAATGAGAAAGAGAGACTCTAAGGGATTTAAACATAGCAAAACTCTTATAAAGAATCGCCCAATACTATATTATTACTATAGGAGACATTGAGAATATATGAGGTCCATAGCTTTGAGCAAAATTTCAACAACATTTATTGTTGAACACATTCATCTAGAAACTACAAAGCGATATGCCAATGTCAATTGAATATAAAAGTCCCAAAGTTATAACCAATATTAAAAAAACCATAATAGGTATGAATACCTATTGCACAATGTAGAACCAAAAGCTTCTTGCATAATGTATAATCTACCTAGAACATAAATATTCTAATATTATAGCACCAATTTTGATGTAAACCAAGGATGGAATAATTTATGAAAGTTCACGTTATCAACATATGTGTGATTTAGCATAGACGCTACAACTTTGATGGGATGTATCTAGTTCTCATCCCTAACACCTTGTATGTATATTTGTAGTTCATGGTGAAAAGTATGGGTTACATACTTATTCAATAATGCATGATGTTAAAAATGATGTGGGTGATATATGCCATTGGTTCAAAATCATGAGTTTGGATAATGTTATGTGAGTGCATGTCTTGATGGACCATGCATTCTACTAATCTCAAGTGCTTACATGTATGGATAGGTGCATGCATTCATGAAATATGTTTTTATGTGTGTGCACATGCTTGCATATGTGTGGGCCTACATATGTATGCATTTTTTAAAGCAACACTAACCTAGCCTACAACTCATAATTTTGTTATATAAATTGTATATTCTATATTATTTGTGTGTGTGTGTGTGTGTGTGTGTGTGGTATTATATATCTATAAATAAAAGTTAGAGGGGGATGGGTGGTGGTGATGGCCATCCAGGGGGTGCTACATGTCAATCAAGGACATCAATATCAAGGTTGAGAAGGGGTGCAAAACGTATTTATCAACATATATAATACAATATAATTACTATGTTACAACATGAATACTAACACACATATAAAAAATAAATATATTTATAATAAATTAATTATGCATATAATATATAACATTTACATTATATTAATGTATCATATAATTCATGTATTATGTATAATTAACATTCTAACATAGTATAGATATTATTGTACGTTATATACATATATGTGTATATGTAATATGCAATTCAAATATTTGTGTTTTATGTCCTTATAATAAGGTTGTAAACCAAAAGGTTGAGAGGAATGTGAAAACGTTTACCTTGACTATTTTTTTTATAGGTACCCCGCCCCTTCAACATCGCTATGTATGTTATGGGTATGGGGTATTCATAGGAGCCTTCATATTCTTGGGATAGTTCTCGCAATCCCCTTGCCTTCGCTTGATAATATATGAAGATGTACTTCTATTAAAAGAGTTCCAAATGAAATCCATATGCTCTATCTCTTGCGTCACTTTATCACAATCTCACAAACATGGCTAACTTGACATAGTTTCTCTCATTACAATAAAAGGGACATATGTGTAATTGAAAAGGCCACAATTGTTGGAAATTGGAGGAAAGTTATTGGTCATTGAAAAAGCGGCATTTAGAAGCACAAAAAGTTATATTATTCAAGAACATATAATTTTAATGTACATTGCTAAAATCATTACTATATTTGTGAATTTTTGTGTTTAAGCTTCTCTAGTGGTAATTTTAACTAAATCATTGATCTTTAGTACTAACAAATTATTTGACCTATTCTCTTTAATATAAATAATATTAAAGTTTTAGATTTAAGATATGCTTTTATCAAAATAAGCTTTCTTTATAGAATGTTTTACAATTTATGGAATGCTTTGTTGTTTTCTTTATAAAAGTAAAAGGATTGCATGCAAAATAGGAGAATAGGGTAAAAACTTGATTTTGTTGCTCCCTCATCTTGAGTCGCAATTGAGAGCTTTTAGAGTTGTTTTGGAGGATTATATATTGTACCTACTTTATGTGTTCACTAGCCGGCCGTGAGCTGTGCCTCTTAGGCTCCTTCCATTTTTCTATCTTGCCACATGAGGAATTTGGGGCATAGATCAAGGCTCCTTCATCTTGAATTGGATTGCTTCTATCAAGATACATCCATTGACATCATATTTCCACACTTTAATCCTTTCTTGATTAGCATCAAGGTGCCACCTCTCCCCCTTTTACATGTAGCATTAATCAAACGTATCTTGGGATCTCCTACAAGGTTAAGATGTCGAGTTTCCTACTTCAAAGTAGCCACATATATGTCACTTTCTTCACCTCTGAACACAATCTAAGAGATTGTAGATAATACTAGTGGCAACCATGAAGCAATCTCCTAAGTCATTGTCTGCAAGATGGGTGGAGAGGGAAGGAGAATATCCCTCCAACTAATAGGAAATCTCCTAATGGAGCACAAGGCAAGAAGAAGCTCTCAATCAAAAAGATGGTTGCCACTAGTACTATCTATAATCTCTCAAATTGTGTTCAGAGGTGAAGAAAGTGACATATATGTGGCTACTTTGAAGTCGGAAACTTGACATCTTAACCTTGTAGGAGATCCCAAGATACGTTTGATTCATGCTACATGTAAAAGGGGGAGAGGTGGCACCTTGATGCTAATCAAGAAAGGATTAAAGTGTGGAAATATGATGATGGATGTATCTTGATAGAAGCAATCCAAGTCAGGATGAAGGAGCCTTGATCTATGCCCCAAATTCCTCATGTGGCAAGATAGAAAAATGGAAGGAGCCCAAGAGGAGGCACAGCTTGGCTGGCCGGTGAACACATAAAGCACGTACGATACATAATTCTCTCTTTTAAACAATCATTCCAGGAGATAAAAGATAATCCTCACTGAGTAAGTCTCCTAAAGAAAATGAATCACTAACCTTATGGCTTGGGGTACCTCATTCTCAATGTGGGTCAACGTTTATGAAGACAATTGCCATGCATCCAAGATGATACCATGTGTTGAATGCAATGCAATTGTGAATGATTCATAGTGCTCAACCATTTTTATTCATTTAAAACAACATTGTGATAGTGCGAAACCATTTCTTTTCATGTTTTCATTCTAAACGTAATTTGTGTTGCATAAGGTCTAAGCACCGAGCATGCTCTTGCCTACTGAACCCTTTAATTCTCAAAACACATGTATCCTATATGCAAAGCGCATCAGAAAAAATCAGATTTAACATTTAATTAGCACTTATTACCCCCTCCTTTCCCTACCATTTAGAGTTGTGCATTTGTGGTAGGTTTAGAGAGCATTTTGATGTATTTTTCTTCATAAAGAGTGATAAATACTCACTTTAACATAAATATATGGCTAAAATGAGGCTAAACCTCATGCCTCGGTCCTACCATACATCCATGGACACATATGTTATTTTTTCCTGTTTTTAAAACACGAAAAAATCTATTTTTTCTTATTTATTTATTAATAAATACTGATATTTCTTGGTTTTTTAATGTGACTTGATTAAACTTGCTAAGAATTATTTTCATCCCTTGTTTCATCCCATGAGAACACCATTAACACATCAAAACCCCCAAAATCCATTATTTACCCTAAAACCGTAATTTAACAGGTTTTGCGTGTTTATGGAAAAATAAATAGAGGACTGATTCTTGCTAATTTTCTTAATGTTTCTCAAAAAAGAGATCATTGACAATCAAGAGCAATTATTTTTAACCATTTGCAATCAAGATCTATCATAAAATGATGAAATTTATCACTTACTCATAAAATTGCACTTTATCTCACACGTGTCTCATATTTGGAAGGCCATTGATGCTCACTAACAACCGTTGACGCTCCTCCAAACATCATCTACACTCCATCATGTCTTAGCATCATCTCCCGAAATTGAAATCTCTCAAATCAGCCCACCCCCTTCTCTCATAGATTGAACCATAGAAACATGCATCAAGAGGAGAGAGAGAGAGAGAAAATACATAAAGACAAAATTTTGATATTCTCATTTAGGCAGCCATTTCATGCGAGGAAGGTGGTGATTGGAAGTGAAAAAATCAGAGAATCCATGGCATTGATAAGTTTGCCTACTTGTTTTCAGTTCCTCATCACCCCTCTCCCACAAATCATTGCCATGGGAAGGGGGCATCATTTTTTTTCAGGCCGCCATTTTGAAATGTCCCCTCCCCCCTCTCAATAGATAATTTTTTTAAAATTTGGGCCTTTTGTTCCCCCCACAAAGGCTCATGGCCAATACTATGTAGGAAATCGATGGTTATGGTTACCTAAGTTATCCATAAGACCACCTCCATAGAGAGATTCTAAAACCCAAACACACTCAAAAAGAAAGAGAACTAGACGTAGGCCCAAGACTAGCTCATGAGCTATGATAACAATGGTGTTGAGGATACCTCATGGGTTAACAAAATTTAAATGTCAAGATTGATTAGAGCCTAAAACGACTATGGTACCTATGCAATCCTAGTTAGACTCTAAAGATATTGTCCTTGATTATTAAAGGAAAACCACATAACTTACAACTCTCAAATAACCCATTGATAATGTCCAAAGCAGGTGAAAAAGCCAAATTTATTGAATGCTAGCAATGCTACTCAATATAACCTAGAGAAACCAAATGGGGAGATGATGAAATGATTAAATGTCAATAACCAATAATCCATGATAGTTATTAGTCCAATTGAGCACCCAATTCTCCTAAGTTCAAACCTTTGTCACCTAGAAAAATAGAAGAAACACAATAGTAGCAACTTCATGCTATTGCCAAGTGTTGAGAAACATGGATCTAGAGCTATGCTAGCTATGGCAAATAGAGGTTATACACATAAAACATGACTAAGATAAAGGATTATAACTCAAGTGAATTAGGTTCCAAGATAGATTAACTTGGACTCATAAACATAATCTTGAGTGTCACAAAATGATGGTACCTTACATTGAAAATAGATCCAAGTACATGCTTATATAGCTTTTAGATGGTTCCTCTCTTCTCATTGTGCTTATGGGATTCTAACCCTTTCTCTCTAGAGCATACAACATTTGTCATGTCTTCAACACATCATTTGTTCTCTCTTTCAACACCCCCCCTCAAATGATGAGTTCCTACCCTTGCTGGCTTTTGCCGCCCTACATGATGATATGGCCCGAAAGACTAGCTCATATGTAGCCTAGTCAAATTAAGGCTTGAAACTTTACATATTGATAAGAGTTTTTCTAGATCCACTAAGGGAAACACAATCGTTTATGGGAAAAAGGAGATCCACTAAGGGAGATATAAAATCCACTTAGGGAAATAAAGATCCACTAATGGGAAGTTCTTTGTCATCAATAGCAGCAACAAATTTTTCATCTTCTTTTTTATGGTTGTCTTCTTCTTGGTCTCTTGCTCCAATCTTTGATTTTTTGGTATTCTTTGTTGGTCTTCATGGTGTTCTTTTTGTTTTCCTTGGTATTCTTTGTCTTCATTTTTTATTCTTCATTCTCTTTGTGGATGCTTGGTGCTTTTTCTTGTGCTCCAGTCTTCTTGATGTAATCCCTTTGTTCAGATACATACAAATGAGTACATTTCCTTGGCTTGACATACCCTTCCTAACAAACATAACTTGAGCATGGATCTCAGGATACCTAGGATTTTTGGCCTTTGACTCATCATTGTGTTTTGGGCGTGCAAGGTGAATCCATTTTTCTTTAGATGGCTCTTGGGCTTGCTGGAATCCATGGCTTGGTAGTACATCTTGAGTATAGTGCAAATAAGTCATCTCCCTTTTAAAGGCACGGGAAGGTCTTACCATTGAGCAAATGTTGGGGTAAAGGCGCCTCCGTTGTGCCGCCCCGTGTATTACTACATTGACAGTACCTGCCACTGCACACTGCACGTGGCGGGCGCCCGTCACGTCACTTTATTCTTACATTCATTTTAGTGACTAGTAAATAAAGGAAGGCCCGGTCACACATTGTGACTGTTGGAGTTCCCATTTCTTGTCTCTCTCTTTCTTGCTCTTGCTCTCCTGCCATAGCTTGCGTGAAAGCTTCGATCCTTCTCACCTTTCAATTGGTATCAGAGCTTGGCTTCCTCTTGCTCGAGCTTGACTCGGTGTTTCTCTACCTTCGCATCGACTCCCTTCATGCATTGGGTCTCCATCCCGGCAGCCATAGCTGATCTCCCGAGCTTCCGACACTCCCCGACTTCCCGAGCTCCCTCCTGGCATTGTTGGGCTTCTTCAGGGCCTTGCCCTTGAGATATTGCATCAGAATTTGAAGGGCTTTACTTCAGTTCTCAGTTTTAAATAGGTGGAAGAAGAGGGGTAGCCATCATTTGAAGCTTCAAAGCTCCATATCTCCCTTGCCCTTTGCTTTGGGCATTCATGGCTTTGTGTATGCCCTCTTTGGGGCCTCTTTGAGCCTCCCATCCACACCAACATTGCCACATGGAGCAGCCACTTCCCAGAACAGCCTGCGCTGAATTTGCGCCAGATTTCTACCTGCCTACTCATCACATTTTCAGCCTATATGCCTTGGCTCCTAAATGAGCACTTAAACAATGGTTTCTAAAAGGCATTTGAGCTACTTTGAAAGCCTCTTTAGGCCTTGTGCTTGGCATTGAAGCTTTGGGGCTTACATTCTCTGATTTGGGACTGTCATTTACTATTATACAGTGCTGGAAACCGGGCAGCCACACTTGGCATTGGCATTTGATGCTTATACTCTACTCCGGTTACCTTGTTTGATGCCCGTATGCGGCCTACATGATGCCTAATGCCTTGGGAATGTATGCACATGATTTTGCCATGATTTTGGCCTGAAATATTGGCTGAAATTTCTCAGTTTTGACAGTCAAACTTGGCAGTAATAACAATGGGCTGAAGGTACTTTGGATGCTTTGTCACTTACCTATTGGTACTGGATGTATGCTTTGGGATTTGCCATCATGTATTTGACATTTGGGGACGACTTTGAGCTCATGTTTGAATCTATGGAATGTATTTGAGCTATGCATAAGCTCCATCTTGGTTGGTATTCACTGACATTTGGACCGACCTGGCATGCTCTTGGACCGCTTATGCCTCATGTCTATGCTTGGCAGTTAGGCTTCATACATTACATGCTTTGGTTCGTGATATATGCTGCTTGGTTCGTCTATGCTTTACTGACATTGGGAGCTTTTCCTTGGATGTATTTGAGCATTTCCGACTCAGTTTGATCATTTACTTGGTTTCTATCGGATGTCATTGAGTTGACAGAGATCTTATTTTGGGATTATGTATTGCTCGTTGGTTGCTTCCATCAGTTGCTTCATGTATGTCATGCTCTTGGGATGCATATGATGCATTGACTTGGTCACTTGTCACTGGTACTTTATCTTGGGTTTCTTGAGCCCTTGAGCTCGTTTGTATGCCTTTTGTGCCAGTGGGAGTATCTTGCATGCTTACTTGACCTTGAGCAGGGATTACATGTTATTGGAGCAGTTACATGTATTGGAGCAGTCTATGTCATTGAGCAGTTACAGATGTATTGAGACTTTGGGATTATACTTCGACAATTGGATGTTGCATTGAGTATATGTCTTGGTTCACAGGATGATTATGAGCTGAGTCTCAGTTTTGGATCCGCTTTCTTTTGAGCAGACACCTATTTGTGTCAGGTTTTGGCAGTTGCAGGTACATTTTGCCTAGATTGTCTAGGGGTGTGCCTCTTACTGGCAGATGCTATTTGACATCTCTCGGTGTTATGCTCATGTATTTTCACTGTCATTTGGCTTTGCTTTGTCCTCTTTATGCCGGCTTTGGACCTAGCATTGTTTAGTTGACATTAGATCCAGTTTTGGGATAGTTTGCTCTCATTATTGCAATTCTGAAATTTATTACAACAAGCATTTATTGGTGGATTGAGCAGTATTTTTTATGCTGAAATATCCTGATTTGGTGTATCCTGACTTGATGCGATACACCAAAAGATCCTGATTTGGTGTGCCAAAAGATGCTGCCCAAAATATCCTGATTTGGTACAACAAGTACCTGCGAAGTCTAGCGTCAAGATTGACGAAATTAATGTCACGCAGACCGAGGATTCCAATGGTGGTGATGAGTTCATACTTACAGCTAGTTCTTTTGATGCCTCACACTTGACTGAGATACCTAGTATGTATCCACAGTGCTGGTTATTGGATTCAGGTGCGTCCTTCCATGTGACGCCTTACCGTGAGTGGTTTCACTCTTACCGTACTGTATCTGGATTAGTCAAACTTGGAGATGACAGGTCTCTTGATATTGTGGGCTGTGGAGATATTCAGTTGCATTTTTCCACTGGCAGTTCCTTTTTGCTCATGGATGTATGTCATGTACATGCACTTACGCGCAATCTTATGTCTGCAGGATAGTTGGATGATGTAGGGTTTCATGTCTGTTTTGGGGATTCTGCCTGGAAGATTACTAGAGGCAGACTTGTGCTTGCTAGAGGCTCCAAGGTTGGTAGCCTCTATCCTCTTGTTGTATCTGGGTCTTCTGTAGACCATGTTTTGACAGTGGGTTCTATCCCACATGTATCACTTTGGCATGCCCATTTGGGGCATATGTCTTTGAAGGGAATGAAAATGTTATCTGGTTTGCAGTATCTTCCGCCTTTGGACTATGCATGTTTTGACTCGTGTGATCATTGTCTTTATGGTAAGCAGAATAGGTCTATGCATAAGAAATTGGGTAGGCCATGCATGAGTGAGCCCTTGGCTTTGGTGCATTCAGATGTTTGTGGGCCCATGCTGTGTATGTCTATGGGTGGCGCGAAGTACTTTGTTACCTTCATTGATGATTCTTCTAGGAAAGTGTGGGCTTATCCCATAAAGCAAAAGTCCGATGTCTTGGTAGTCTTTCAGTGTTGGCTTGCTCTTGTTGAGAACCAGACTGGGTATAGACTGAAATGCCTTAGGACTGACAATGGGGGAGAATATGTCTCACGTGCTTTTGAGCAGTTTTGTGATGACAAGGGTATTAAGCGTCAGTTAACCGCCCTTTACACCTCACCCTAGAATGGTTTGGCTGAGCGCATGAACATGACTATTCAGGAGCATGTCCGCTCTATGCTTAGCCATGCAGGCCTACCACAGAGCTTTTGGGCTGAGGCAGTTAGTACGGCAGTGCATGTCATAAACTGATCGCCTTCTAGTGGATTGGATTTCCAGGTTGCAGAGGAAGTTTGGGCTGGTAAGCCACCCTCTTATGCGCATCTCCGTATCTTTGGATGTGAGGCATTCTGCCATGTGCCCAAGGACAAGAGGAGTAAGTTGGATCTAAAGAGCATTAAATGCATCTTTCTTGGTTATGGTGATTCAGGAGAGATGGGCTATTGCCTATGGGATCCGCAGGCGTGGAAAATAGTACGCAACCATGATGTAGTCTTCCATGAAGAGAAGATGCACAGGCAGCTTGAGAAGGTGGTTGAGATCCGCAGAGTGATCTTTCAGGAGGAGCCTAGAGCTTATGCACAGCCAGTTGGACAACCTACAGCTGCAGCAGATGCTCATGGTCAGGGTGTTGGACAGGCAGCTGGGCAGGCAGCAGAGCCTGCAGTGAGATGGTCTGCTAGAGACAGACGTCCACCTGATAGATTTCAGCCCTCTATGCATTATGTTTTGGTTACAGATGCATGAGAGCCTTTCACTTATAATGAGGCTATGCGCAGGGGTGACAGTCACTCCTAGGAGAGGGCTATGCAGTCTGAGATCGACTCCTTGCATAAGAATAAGACTTGGGATTTGGTTGCCTTGCCTAAGGGCAAGAAGGCTTTGCCATGCAAGTGGGTGTACAAGCTGAAAAGTATCCCTAGACACCCCAAGCCAGCATACAAGGCTAGATTGGTAGCAAAGGGCTTTAAGTAGGAGCATGGTGTAGACTTTGATGAGGTCTTTTCTCCTGTGGTTAAGATGACCACCCTGCGCTTGGTCTTGGCTTTGGTTGCTCAGCTTGACTTAGATCTATATCAGATGGATGTCAAGATGACTTTCTTACATGGGGACTTGCATGATGAGATGTATATGGAGCAGCCTAAGGGCTTTGCAGAACCTGGCAGGGAGCACCTAGTGTGCAAGTTGAAGAAAAGTCTTTATGGCTTGAAGCAGACACCTAGGGAATGGTATCATAAGTTTGATGCCTTTATGTAGTCTCACAGGGCTACAACAGGAGTGCTATGGATCTGTGTCTTTACATGAAGAAAGCCGTGATGGTTCATTGCTTATTTTGGTACTCTGTGTGGATGATATGCTGATAGCAAGGAAAGCTCATGATGAGCTAGATGCTCTTAAATCTCAGCTGAAGAAGAGCTTTGAGATGAAGGATTTGGGATAGGCCTCTCACATACTTGGTATGCGCATTAGACATGACAGGCATTAGGGACTCCTCTACTTGTCACAGAGGGAGTATATTCATAAAGTCCTTGAGCGCTTCCGCATGCAGGACGTAAAGCCTATTGGCTGTCCATTGCCTTCTTATGTGAAGGTATCACAGGTCGATTGTCCGCAAATAGATGAGCAGAGGGCCAAGATGGCCCAGATCCCTTATGCTTTAGCCGTGGGCAGTTTGATGTATGCCATGATAGCCACTCGTCTAGATATTGCCTTTGCAGTTGATGTTGTGGCACGCTATATGGCTACACTTGGCATGAAACATTGGGATGCCGTGAAGGGTATCATGAGTTACCTGAAGGGCACAACAGATATGTGTATTTGCTATGGCAACCAGGATACAGGGGTTGTGGGGTACACTGACTCCGATTATGCAAGACATGCAGATAGTAGGAAGTCCACTTCTGGCTATGTGTTCACCTATGCTGGAGGTGCTGTCTCTTGGATGTCCAGGGTTCAGAAGTGTACGGCTTTGTCTACCACTGAGGCCAAGTATGTTGTAGCCACTGAGGTTTGCAAGGAGGCCATATGGCTAGACCTTGGGATTGATGCTATACCTACACTGCATTCTCATTCTATGAGTGCCATTCAGTTGACTAAGAATCCGGTCTTCCATGCGAAGATGAAACACATTGAGGTGAGGTATCACTTCATACGTGGTGTCATGGAGGACAAGTTTGTTGACCTTGTCAAGATCTCCACTGACGAGAATCTTGTAGATCTGCTCACGAAAAGCCTCACTACTGAGCGCTTTGCCTTTCTCAGAAGATTGATGGGCGTTGGATGAGATGTTGCCTTTCCTCATCCCTTGTACCTATGTACATTTGTACTATCTTTTTTCTTTTCTTTTCTCTCTCACTGGGGCAGATTCGCCTTTAAGTGGGAGGTTGTTGGGGTAAAGGCGCCTTTGCCATGCCGCCCTGTGTATTACTACATTGACAGTACCCGCCACTGCACACTGCAGGTGGCGGGTGCCCGTCACGTCACTTTATTCTTTACATTCATTTTAGTGACTAGTAAATAAAGGAAGGCCCAGTCACACATTGTGACTGTTGGAGTTCCCATTTCTTGTCTCTCTCTTTCTTGCTCTTGCTCTCCCACCATAGCTCGTGTGCAAGGTTCGATCCTTCTCACCTTTCAGCAAATGCTCAAGGTAGTGTCTAGTCCCTTACACATTAATTTAGCTCAAGAAGAAAGGTAAAGATGATGAACCTCTCAAGGTGCAAAAGTGAAATAAAACCAGTTCGGAGAGTAGGCAATGTGAACATAGCCTTGTATGTGTAAAAGAAGTTGTGAGTGGGGTGTGAAGGTAGTAGTTGAGATAAGGTGGTGTGAATAGGGATTTTGAGATAGAACAAGTTTGAAAATATGAGTGTGAAAGGGACTTATGATGAGCTGGTTCAAGGGATATAGGTGTAAACAGGGTTGAATTTGACAATCCAATGTGAATGGCCTTTATGATCAAGGCGTTGAGTTTAGCTTAGGATAAATAATAATAATAATAATAATCCTTTGTCTTGGAAGCAGGGCCGTCATGAGGATTGTGGTCGCCCGTTAGGTTGCAGCACGCAACAGAATAGCCGTTTACTGGTTAACCCTCATGATGGAGAGCACGCTCCTCTAGCAGTGGGTCGATGAAGCCTAAAGACTTTTGTGGCCTTAGCCAAATGTAATGGGAAGATGAAAGGACAAACAGAAGTTGCGTTGAGAGAGGGCAGATGATTGGCCCAACAATCAATTTCAATGTGGCTCTGAAGTTCACCGAAAGTGTGGTGTACCACATAAAGCAGTCGACTAGTCACACTCGTTTATAGTAGGAGCCCTCCTTGCAGCCTTATAACTTCTGTCTGCCATTGATGATGAATGTAGGTTGTTTCTAGATTGTGAGCACCAGAAGATGACTTGGCTATGAGCAACCAGGGTGCTCTAGAAGACTTTGATGATGAGGCTCACACAAGAAGAAGAGGCATATTCTGAGTAACAAGAACAGAACTTTCAAGTGCACAATTGAAGTTGATCAAGGCCTCCCCTTTTCTAACTCTAATGCAGAACCAGATCTTCTTCCTTCATACCTCTCTGATATAGAGGTAGACTCCTTTCTTTTAAGCCGAGCAGACCTTGGGCGTTAGGCCAAAACAACCCTTGCTTGCAATTGAAAATAGGCTCCCAACTTGGCCTTCAATTCCTCTCAATAGAAGGCCTCTCTCTCTCTCTCCTACACCACCAAGCTAATTCTACTCCTTCTAAGCTAAACCACTATCATTATTGTGAGGACCAAAAATGAGGCAGTAAAAGTAGAAGAGAGAATGGATGTAGCTAGACATAGCTCACCATGGCTCTGATACCATGTTGAGAAACACGGATCTAGAGCTATGCTAGCTATGATGGACGGAGGTTACACACATAAAACATGACTGAGATAAAGGATTATAACTCAAGTGAATTAGGTTCCAAGATAGATTAATTTGGACTCATAAACACAATCTTGAGTGTCACAAAATGATGGTACCTTACATTGAAAATAGAGCCAAGTACATGCTTATATAGCTTTTGGATGGTTCCTCTCTTCTCATTGTGCTTATGGAATTCTAACCCTTTCTCTCTGGAGCATACAACATTTGTCATGTCTTCAACACATCACTTATTTTCTCTTTCAACACCAAGACCATTAACATGGATCCTAAAGAGAAAAGCAAGGAGCAATTGGATATTGAGAATGGTTTGCCATGCAAGGTTTAGAAGAGTAAAACTTAGAGCTCAACTAATGGTTCTTTCTAAGGAACCGTAGGTAGTATGGGACTCCAAGAATGATCACATGTATGTAGCTCCCACTTTCCTGCAAGTACTCACAACTATATGAAATATTGAACTATTTGAACTAGAGTTCAAGGTCGCACTTTGTCAAATAAGCTCCTTATAGAGGAGGAGCTACACATATCTAGCCAATTGGGACAAGAAAAAGTGGTACTTGATATCATTACTTATATATTATTCTTCAAATGAGTCCCACAATTTCTTGATGCTTAAATTGCATTTCAATAACATCCTGCTTTTTTTATAAATGGCTTGTCCATAGTTAGATCAATACTGTACCATAGCTCATTAATGTGGTTATATATAAATAATCAATTCATGCAACATTTGTATGTAAATATACATTTGCTTGAAAAAATTCCTGCACATCACAAGAGCAAATACCTTAAGATGCTCAAAAGCATTACAATATTTTTTGTGTAGGGGAAAATAACCAACAAGGTGAATTGCGAATGAGTGTGAAATTGGTTATTGTAAAAGTTTCATATCACTTTCACTTTTGCAAGATCAAGAATATAAAAATGTTAAAGATGCAAGAATGTGTAGAAGCCTTGACCAACCTCAAGGGCATGCAATAATACAATCAACATTGATTGAGCACATAACTTCATCAATTCATCAATTAGAATCCATCTTGGATTCTTGGATGAACACACTTTTTACAATGAGGCTCATGCCTCAATCATTCCATCTTAGAATTCACTCTATGTATCCCGTTATGTACTAATAGTGCTTACAAAGAGCCAAAATTATTATCATGTTCAACCTCTCAATCTATACTAATTTCCAATCACTTTTTAAGGTTGAAAGCCTCATTATATGGCACCTGTATATTTTTTCAAAAAAGGAATAAAGACAAAGAAGCAATAAATATGTATGCACAACCACAACATTGCACCTAGGGGTCCTCAAGTTAGCTATCCCTAATGGAATTAGTTGACTGGCTTCATCTCTAACCCCTAGCCCTTCTCCCAATTCCCTATCACTTGCTCATGGTTCATCAAAGGTAGGAAAAATCTAAGGAGCTCCACTCACCTATGGTTAGACATGTCTCTTTGAGTCACTTGTACTTTTCTCTCTCTATTTCTTATTGAATTTAGTGCCACCAAAGTAACAATGGAAGCAAGGTGGAAATGCACTTGAGGAAAAAAGCTAACTTCTCTAGCTACCACAAGCATAGCAACTATTTGGAGACCTTGAACTTCAAATCACTCACCTTGGACACACAATGTCTTACCCAAGTGAGATCTCTCCATAATCTTCTCTAAGCATACTTTTATCAACATAACTATTCTTTCCATCATAGTGTATCGAGATCCCTTGCTCCATCGCCTATATAACTATGAAAAACTAGGGGAACAATCTTTTAACTAAGTAATACCTAAGTATACATATGCACTCATACAATAATTTCATGACAACTTATGCGTAGTTTGGGTCTTGAAGAATGGGAGAACAACCTAGGCTTGTTTAAAATTTGATACATCTTTCAAACCAACAAAATATGTCCAATGTATGAACAAAAACAATAGCTTTTTCATCTAGAGAGAGAATGCACGTGAGAGATTTTCCATTGCATGTATTAAAGATTGCAAGGACCTCAAATTATCACCTCTTCAAAGTCATATCTTTGTGATTCCACAACCTTTAGTCCAATGCTCTTATCCCTCAATGATAATCCATTGTTGGGATTTACCAATCAAGGATACCATAAGTATGTCATAACCTTTATCCACCCACTATCACTCTAACCACCGATTACCAAGAACCAAGAATCATTTGTCATCAACATCTCTAGAACTCCTCTAAGGACAACTAGCAACCATATCTTGGATGCAAGATTGAGCTTGCTACCTATGACCATGAATGTCAAGGGACAAGCATTCGTCTAAGAGGAGGGTAATATTCATTGCAAATGGCAAAGAAGGATACAAGTCTAGTAAAGATGTAATGTGCTAAAAACATTCTAGAATGATTGATATTTTTTTGGCTACATTAATTTATTTTAGATGTCATTATCTATAATATGATTTGAAATTCAATTTTGTATTTACTTTATGATTTGAGACTTGCTTGTGCAAGTTTTAAAACATCTTATAGATAGATATGAATACTTAATAGTAGCTAAATGAGGTTGTGGGCACTAAGATTCTATTAGATTTTGATATGAATAGTCCAATTAATTGATGGTGTATGCATAAATTAAAAGATGATCTATCAAAGGAGAAAAATATGGGTAGGGTAGCTAACTTATGTGGGAAATTCTAAACTCAAACCCTATATATAAAAGTTAAAAAGTGAATAAAGGAGCTCATTCTTGTGTGGGAAACTTTGAGAATTCCCTTCTCTTGCTTCCATGTTATTATTTGAGTACCTTGTTGAGAGTGCAAGTGAGAAACTTGGAGGATGAGAAGCATCTCTCTCTTCTTGCCTTTCTTCTCTTCCTCCCCTTCTTCTTCCAGAGCTTGGAGGGTGAGAAGTAGAGCATGAATCTAAGGTTGGTACACTTCCTTTTGTACATTTCCTCTTTATGATGGAGCACTTATGGATTGAGTTGATTTCAAGAGTAATGGAAGTAGATCAAGGAGAGCACCACTTGGATTGTGGAGCCATTTGCAAACCCATGAAGCATTCATTATAATTCAATAGGTAAGTAGATGAGCTCACAATGTCTCAAATATAATATTGTAGTTTATCTTTTTTGATAGATAGATGAATACGTGGTTGGATTGAGAAGGAGAGTAAGGAAGCTAGGTGAGAGATAGCAGAGCCACTCGGGGAATTTTACTAATATGTAAGTCCTCTATATCACATTCATTTGTGGCTTATTTAAAATATCATTTTCTATGAATTTTTTCTAAATAAAGCACATCCCTTTTCTATTGAATTTGTGTGTGATCCCCTTATATGACACCCATTTATATGTAAACATGGTAATTCAATAATCTGTTCTTATGAATTCGTGTGATATGCTTATATATTTATGAGTGATTCCTCCCCTCCGAGCATAGCTAACACACTTGAAGCTCTTGGAATAATAAGAGTTTTGTCAAAGTCCTAATGTTGAACAAAAAGATGAACGAAAAGCCCAAAATCTCACATAATATTTACACCATAACCTACATTGAATTGGATCCATCTCCCAATCTAACAAAATATGACTTGTCCATGAGAATAGAATACTAGTACTTCCATTAGAAAGTGAAAGCATCCGAAGTCTTTAATTGTAAGTACAAAAGTTTGTAGAGAATCCCAAGCCATTACCTCAGCTTCTATAGTGAGGTTGTGGATACCATAGAGTGAGAGACTTACCATAAGTACTTTCCATAAGTATAGATACCATGTCCCTCACTCTATAGTTTTTGTATTTTGAACAAAAGGTTGTACTCTACAAGATTAAATTTTCTTCCAAGTTGTTAAGATGTGGAAATCTTACTACTATATTATTTTCATTGTAGGTTTGGAAAGCCCCGAACCTCCAGAGGGCTTCCCGAACCTATCCCTTTTTTCGGACCTCCCTTTTTCAATATCCCCCCCCTTCTCATGTGTAATCTCTCATTTTCTCTCCCCCCTCCGTCTTTTAATTAAAAGCCCCTCCCCCTTCTCTCTCTCACCTCCCTTTTTTAAACTAAAACCCCCTCTCCTCTCTCACACTTATAATTTCTCTCTTTCTTTTCCCCCTTCCCTTTTTAATTAAATTCCTCCCCCCTCCCCCCTCTCTCTCTCATGTGTAGGGCTTGGGTTCTCTCTCTCTCTCTCTCTCTCTCTCTCTCTCTCTCTCTCTCTCTCTCTCTCTCTCTCTCTCTCTCTCTCATAATTTCTCTCTTTCCTCCCCCTTCCCCCTCTCTCATGTGTAGGGCCTAGGTTCTGTGTGTGTGTGTGTGTGTGTGTGTGTGTGTGTGTGTGTGTGTGTGTGTGTGTGTTAGATTAAACTTTTTATTTTAAACTTTTCTTTTAATTAAAAAAATTAAAAATATTTTTTAAATCTAAAGTTTTTCGAACATAGTTTTTCACACACTTTAAGAGAGAGAGAGAGAGAGAGAAGAAGAAGAAGAAGAAGGATAAAAAGAAGAAGAAGAAAGAGAAAAAGATGGAGAGGAGGGAAAGAGGAAAGAGAATAGCCTTTTTTAAATTAAACATTTTTTTCTCCCTCTCCCCCCTCTCTCTCATGTGTAGGGCCTAGGCTCTCTCTCTCTCTCTCTCTCTCTCTCTCTCTCTCTTAGATTAAACTTTTTAATTTAAACTTTCTTTTTAATTATTTTCAAAAGCTTTCCCCCTCTCTCTCACTATAATCTCTCTCTTTCTTTTCCCCTCCCCTTTTTAATTAAATTCCTCCCCCCTCCCCCCTCTCTCTCTCATGTGTAGGGCCTAGGTTCTCTCTCTCTCTCTCAGTTAGATTAAAAATTTTAATTTAAACTTTTCTTTTAATTGAAAATTTTTAAAAACTTTTTTAATTTAAAGTTTTTCAAATATAGTTTTTCACACACTTTGAGAGAGAGAGAGAGAGGGAACATAGAGAAAGAGAATTATAGAGAGAGGAAATATAAAATTTAAGAGAGAGAGAATGAGGAAAAGAAAAAAGGAAAAGAGGGGAGGGGGGAGAAGAAAAGGGGGAAGAGAGACAGAGAGAAGAAAAGGAGAGAGAGAAAAGAAAAACAAGAAGAGATAGAATTTCAACATAAAGAAAGAATTATAGAGAGAGTAAAGATAAAATTTAAAAGAAAGAGAAAAGAAAAAAATTTAAAAAGAGAATGAAAAGAGACAAGAAGAAAAAAGAAAAAAAGAGGAGAGAGAAGGAAAAGAGAGGAGAGGGGGGAGAGAGAAGAAAAGCAAGGAGAGAGAGAGAGAAGAAAAAGAAAAAGAAGAAAGAGACAGAGAGATGGGAAAAAAGAAAAGTTTTTTTAAATTTAAATAATTTTAGAGAGAGAGAGAGAGAGAGAGAGAGAGAGAGAACATGGAGAGAGAATTATAGAGAGAGGAAAGATAAAATTTAAAAGAGACAGAGGGAGAGAAGAAAAAAAGAAAAGTAGGAAAAAGGGGAGGAGAAGAAAAGACTCCTTTAGCCCTCAATAACATCAGTACTTCCCAAGAGAAGTGATGCCCTACTTCATTGACAATTAAGGGTAGGATACACATGGGAACCTCGACTTGCCTATAATTAGACCTTTCTCCCTGAGTCACTCGCACAAGTTTTCCAATATTTTCTAATATCTTGCTACTATAGTAGCAATATAGGAAGCATGATAATTAACAAGTCATGTGGACATCATTCAATGTTGTAGTCCTACTTAGCACTATAGTCTTTATTCATTATAAATCATAAAAGGAACCTCCATCACCACACTCATGATTGTGAATCTCATGGATCTCATAGTACTTTAAGGTTTCTCTCATAATGCCCCATTGACTCCTTTAGCCCTCAATAACATCAATACTTCCCAAGAGTTACATATCAAGTGATGCCTACTTCATTGACAATCAACAAATGGAAGCCGTCATGATGTTTTCTAACTGTGTGATAGCCTATACAAGCACATGCACTCACATAGTAATTGTATATAACCAATCTACGGATTGGGACCTTAAGTGTGGGATGATACATTAATATTTTTTGCTTGGCATTCAATGTGTAAAATAACTTCAATTTCCACAATGAACTTCCAATAACATACATAAGTCATGTGCATGCAAACAAAGTAGCACTCCCCTAGGAAGCTCCTTCAATGTGTAAAATAACTTCAATTTCCACAATGAACTTCCAATAACAACATCCAAATCGAGCTCCAGTGACAACCACCACTCTCCTCACAGAGTTCCCACAATTGTCCCTAACATTCCTTGTCTTTAGCGCAAGTTGAAGTATACTACCTCCAATGAAAAGTGCCATGGGACTAGCACTCAGTTTGGAGTGGAAGGAAATAGAACATCAAACTAAATCAGCAAAGGAAAAAAAAAGTGTCAAAAGTAAAGAAAATTTCAAATCAAGCGAAAGGCACAAGGCTTGTAATAATTTTCGGTCAATATTCACAATCGTACAATTAATTGTATTATTATTTTGAGATCCAAGCATAGCACCCATGCAAGTTGTAATATTTTCTACCAAGAAGAAAGGCCAACAACTCAGTTAAGGGTTTGGGCACTAGCTTTCACTCACTTTTGTAACAATTGGTGGAATCTAAATGTGTATGCATAATCTAGGAAAAATGGGCCAAGAGCCAAATAGGAGAGATAAGTGCTCAACTTAAGTGGAAGCCCAAAGTCAAACCCCATATATAAAAACTGAAAAGTGACAAGATATTCTCAATCTTGTGGTGTGCAATCTTGTGACCTCTCTTCTTGCTTCTCACTTTTGATAGAGAGAGAGTGAGGAGCCAGTGTGGAGAAGCTCTTGCTTCCTCTTCTTCTTCCTTTTCTTCTCCCATTTTGTGAAGCTTGCATAGTGATTGAGGCAATGAAAGTGGATCTCAATTCAGGCATGTTGCACTCATCATGAAGCCACTATCAAGCCTTTATTTTGTAATGTGTAGGAGAGGATAAGGTGGTGAGTTCACTACACCCTCGTCAATTCATTTGTTCTCGCTTTCGTGTGGTTTGGGAGAAGAATGGATAGATCAATAAGTGTAAAGGATGTATAGGCTATGTGAGAGGTAGCCACCATTGCCAAATTAGATTAAGTGCTTGAAATAATAAGTAATCTATCAAGCCGAGCTTGTAAAGGCTCCTATGATAAATGAAATAAATTTAGAAAAGCTCAAGTAGAAAAGGCCCAATCAAAGTACCAAATATTATTTTTGAAAAGATATGCTTTTTGGCATACTTCATTTTATTAGTTTAGGGACCATTCCTCATGAGTGCATTTGTAATGTAATCTATCTATTACTTTGCAAATGAAAGAATGTCACAATTTTTATAAAATCAAGTGAGGGTTACTCTTACTCTTTTAAAAATTGTAATATCACATAGACTTATGTTAGGAGACCTACAAGAGACGTGAAGGTTGTGAGAAATCTCTATTATCTTTTACTTAGAGTAGGTCCCATCAAGTTGTATACTTGAAAATAGAAAAGGGTGGGTCAAGAGCCACAAAAAGAGGTGGATTGCCCAACTTTAAGTAGAAAACCTAGCCCTAACACTAATGTGTATGATTTGTAAAATTGAATAGAGCTCTCATTCTTAGGTTTGGAGCTACCAATCTTCTATTTTTTTTCTGAAATTTATACGCACCAGTGAGAGAGAGAGTGTGCACACACACACACACACACACACACACACACACACACACACACACACACACACACACACACACACACACACACACACACACACACACACACACACACACACACACACACACACACACACACACACACACACACACACACACACACACACACACACACACACACACACACACACACACACACACACACACACACACACACACACACACACACACACACACACACACACACACACACACACACACACACACACACACACACACACACACACACACACACACACACACACACACACGTGCATGTGCATGCATGTGTGCACATGCATGTATATGTAAAATTATGTGAGGGGGGAGATTGTGAGAGAGACTAAGAGACCGATTATGGAGATACCCTTTGCCTTCCTCTCCTTCTTGTTCTTGTTCTCTATCTTCATCTATTGGTGTTGGAACTACTTTGAAGCAAATATAAAGGAGTTGAAGCATTAGCTTGAGGAGTGCATCACTCAAATCACATAAACACTTATGAGCCTTCAAACTTTCAGACTACAATGTGAGAAGGTAAGTAGATGATCTTGCCAACAATGATGTTAGTGGTTGTTGGAGCGATCTAACAAGGATGTAGAGGTAGTTATAAGTGGTGATGAAGAACTATGGCAATTGGAAAGCTCTCTGTTAACCTCAGCACAAGAAGAAAGCAAAAAAAGTGGAAAAACACAAGTCAGATCTCAGCACAATAAAAAAGTGAAAAAAGTGGAAAAGTGCAAGTCAAGATCTAAAAGAGGTGGCCCAAAAGGGAATCAAGCACAATGGAAGAAGCAGGAAAGGAAACAACTGAAAGTGCAAGGGTGGCCTCAAAAGCTAAGTCAAAGGAAAAAGTACATTTTTGAATGCAAGAAGGCGCCCCAAAAACTTTTGTAAACGAGTGCCAGGCTCCCTCCTGTACAAATTGTAAAGGTAGATGGGTAGTAGGAAGAAAGCTAGGAAGATAGGAGGACAATAATAGGAGGACAATGGGAAAAAGGGCTAGGGCCGGCCATGTAAAAAAAGGAGAAGGGGATGACTGCCCAAAAGGGATTTAGGATTTTGTATATAAAGTTGAAAAGTGAATGAGGAGCTCATTCTTGTGTGTGGCAAAAAATAGCTCTCCTCCTCCTCCTCCTCCTCCTCTTCTTCTTCCTCTTGCTTGCTTGCTTGAGCTTGTGCTTGAGAGAGGGAGTGTGAGTGTGAGGGAGTGAGTATGTGAGGGCGAGGGACCGTGGTGGAGAAGCTCTCCATCTTCTCCTCTCTTCTTTTGTTCTGTTCTGTTCTGTTCTCTTGTCTTGCTCGTGGCAATGGAGCTTGAGGATTGAGCTCACTTGAAGCTTGCAGTTGGATCATGGAGCTATCAGAGTGCTTGGGAGAGGAGGCAACTTGATCAGGGATGGAGGTAAGCTCACTACGCTCATAGAGAGAGATACTGCATCGGTTATGTGAGAGATAGCAATTAGTGCTTGGCTTGAAACGCTTAAACAATAAGCAGTCCGTGGATCTTGGCGGTTGAGCTTGAGTTTGCCCTGACATTTTGGTTCCATTGTTGTTGAGACCAATGGATTCAAGCCTTGAGTGCTTGCACGCTCCTAATTGAGCATTGAAGTAGGGCTTTTTCCAAACGGGTGCTTAAGGTAGATAGGTAGGAGATAGGTAGGAAGTGAGGGAGTTGGAAGAGGTATTTGATCTCCTAAGCAAGTAAGTTTTTGATTTTTTGGATTTGAAAAAGCAGGTTGGAGTAGTGTAGGTGTTTTCTTTGTGATTTGGATGCATTAGGGTAGGAAAAAACAAAGAAAAAATAAAAATAAAAAAAAGCATTAGGGTTTCTGCTGTCATAATAGGGCATGAGGGTTTGGTTTGTTTTCCCGATTTGTATTTTGGAGTTTATTTACTATTCCATGTATATACAACTCTTCTCCCCTATCCATAGCTTTAATTTGGAGGTGTGTGCTATATGTCGTGACCTAAATCATGCGATTTGATTGATTCGCCGTCATATATGCCAAAATCGCGTCGTGTTCAACTCGTCTGAG
Organism: Lygodium microphyllum; assembly: GCF_053477565.2. Taxonomy (NCBI): domain Eukaryota; kingdom Viridiplantae; phylum Streptophyta; class Polypodiopsida; order Schizaeales; family Lygodiaceae; genus Lygodium; species Lygodium microphyllum. The sequence continues at coordinate 57,356,240 of NC_141159.1, read as the reverse complement.
TGACGTTGATTTTGGGGTGAACCCCAGAATCGGCCCTTGGCCCTCTTGTGTTTGGCCATTCGGCCTACCACCATTCGGACGCTTAGAACTCAGCCTGACTGAATCAACCATTCGGCCCATCTTACTCGGACACTTGAAAATTTGGCCCTTGCCGACTCGGCCCAACCCCACTCAGACAAGCAATCATTTAGCCCCGGTCAAATTTGACATTCGGACCAACTTTGAATTCAGCCCACCTGACTCGCCCTTGGCCGTTCGGCCCGAACCCATTCGGATGAACCACTCAGCCCTCGACTTGGTCGATTCAGCCCCCTACCATTTGGCCATTCAACCCTTGGACAACCACATTTGCGAATAGGCCAAATTCGACATTCGGACCAATTGCATTTGACCCTTTCTCATTTGGCCCTCAACCATTCAAACGGGCCAAATTTGACATTCAACCCCTGCAATTCGGACGTGTTGAGCCGAATTTGTATTTTTTCAAAATTTTAAACTATAGACCCTAACTGACCTAGACCACTGCCATGCAAACCCCCAAAGGCCATATAGATGCTTAAAACACTTTTGTTAGGGCTCGGATTCCACTATATATTTTCTATTTTATACCTTAGTATTTGTGTGCATGTAGGCTTGAAGGTTCAACATATGTAAAGCATCCTTTATCTTTCATATGATGTTTCACCTGAAAGTCAGGGTGCATGTAAAAAACATCAGGCAATTGTGTCTTTTGAAACCCTGCATAGTGCAAAAACATGGAGATGTCAAGACAACACCAGATTCTTGTCACATCGATGTCTGATGATGATAATATATGCTTGCTTCTTGAATATTGGTGTAGTCTACTTCAAGTTATTTTATTAAAAATGGCTGTGATGGTGTAAATTTGTGTGGTATCTTTCAAGACAGCAATTCTGTGCTGATGAATATGATATGTATCTCATGTCTATGTATTTCTCCTGCATATTATGTGTGTTTAATGATTGTGAATTTGTTCAAGAAGTTTCCTGCAGCAATAGGACTACTTTGGCAGGCCGGTGTGTTCTGTGTTTCTGCTATGTCTTTGCGAAGGCATAACAACTTTTCTAGTGTGAGAAACAAGAAAATTAGCGAAACACAAACTTAGAAGCGACTCTAGCCAACCAGCTAGCAGTCCAAGCCACTAGTAGCACCAAATTGAGTTATAGATTTCCAAATAGATCTCAATCGAGTAGAATGATACATCACAGACCCTAGGACTAGTGAGAACGGCCAGAAACGGCCAGAAACCGATGCCAGAAACCGAACTTACAGCCTATCAGGTCAAATCCATAAACGAGAGTGCGAGAGCCGCATAGTCACTTTACCTTCACACTCGTACTATTTTCCAACACTTGAAGTACACCTAAGTTAAGTTGAAAGCCTGATTGCACACAATGCAAAGAAGAGAGTACATAGACACACACATACACAGAGTGACTATAAATTGAGGATTGTTTATAAATAATAAGAAACTCACTCAGATGACCTAACCATCAAAACGAACCCAGTAGTAGGAGAAGACCCTAAAATGTAGTTGGGTGATCAAGAACCCCAAGTGTAGGACTAAGTAAGGACTGACACCATTGGAGGAGTGGATCTACCTGACTTGATCAATCTCATTGACACCCTAGTGGAGCACAAGACCGCTAGCATGCTAGAGTCAAGCAATAACCACGGACAGGACAAAGAGCTTGACCTAGGTGGTTTTACGATAGAAATCTAGTGGCTAGTCACCAATTACAATCTATAGACCCGGATAGACCACCACAATAGGACATTCAAGGATATCATCGAAGACCTCGAAGAGGAGAGGAGTAGACAGAAGAGAAGGGGTTCGAAGAAACATTCTAGAGTCAAGAAATAACCACAGACGTGACAAAAAGCTTGACCTAGGTGGTTTTACGATAGAAATCTAGTGGCTAGTCACCAATTACAATCTATAGACGCAGATAGACCACCACGGTAGGACATCCAAGGATATCATCGTAGAGCTCGAAGAGGAGAGGAGTAGATGGAAGAGAAAGGGTTCGAAAAAATTGAAGACGTAGAAGAATACTAAAAAAAAAGAATTAGAAAATGTAGAAGAATACTAATAGAGATGAAGCATGTCAGTTTCTTTCAGCATTATGAGAAGATATAACTCTAATAGACAAAAATGTGTATAAATTTATACCTTCCTCTATGTTGCTCAGATTGCCAATCTGATGCTTCCATTAGGTCCGAAAGAGGGGTAAAATACTAGCACGCCCGGCTAGAATTCTGCCAGATCACTCCTTCATCTTCCCCTTTAGAGTGCTGTTCATTGCCTGAAAACAGTGATCGCGCGTTGCGCGATTTCGTCAATCTCTCTTTTTATTTGAAATCCTCTCAATTTGACTGAAAGCTACATGCTTTCTTTTACATGTCATCCTAATCTAGAAGTTGTCTATAGTTTTATGGATTTTTACAAGAGATAATATCTAGAATATCAAAAATTGGTTAAAAATATGTCCAAAAAAATCTAATATTTTGAATCATAGACACTAACACTAATGCCTAAAGTGGCATTGACTCTCTAAAACTAAAAGAAAGCCACACTCTAGATTTTTTTACACGGTGTGCGCGTAGTGGCATGACACTGTCCTTCATGAGAAAGTGGTATGCTCTTAGACTCTAGTGGGAATAAGAAGGCTACCAAATCATGACCAATGCTGAGAAGCGATGTGCCACTAAGACCTCCCAGTACGATCCCACTTATGTAGCTCCAACCTGCTATAGGGTGTTGACCACCATTAGTGAGATTGACCCCTAGAAGAGTACATTGTGAGCCACCCATACTTAGACCAAATTCTGATGGAGGAAGAGTTACACATTTCTAGCAGGATCGACTTTGGTGACTTCCTCACGAATATTCTCACCTATATCACTCAAGTAGGCATCTGTCCTTTCGACATGGACTGCTATGCTAATCTCGAATACAATCAGAACTTCTATATTGGCTCATGTGGAAGTGAAAACGCCGCAAGCCACGTGCTAAATGCCCTTGACCCCTCAAACCTTACTGCTAGGAAGGATTTTGGGGCAAGGTGGAATCAAACATGTGAACAGGTAAGGTGAATGAAATGCACGAACAAAACCTCCATCAGTGGACCAAGAGCAAAAGAGAGTGGATAAAAATCAACTCGTGACTGATGAAAAGCTATAAAATCTTTGGAATGAATGGACTACTTGAAGAAAAAAATGCTCTTATTTGTAATTAAACGTGTTATTCTTCCCTAAAAAGCATAATCAATTCCTTCTCACCTTTTTGCAAGAAATTACATTGAGAACACTAATGGTGAACTATGGCATTATGATAGATACCCACTATGGCAGTAGGCCAAGATAAAAGTAGTAAACTCTTGTTTTATAGAAGATGAATCCAGAAGCCTTGAAGAGGAAAAAGAGAAGAGTTGAAGAGAAAGAGGTGGAGCTTAGGAAGGAGGAAGAAGATATAGCTCTCGCTATCCACCTCTCAGTGGAGCAACCTTCAAGACAAGAGGAGTTGACAGCCATGAGCCCACCCCGACATGAAGTTCCAAGCACTAGCTCCAAAAGGCACCCAAAGACATGCCGCCCCCAGTGATCGAGGGAAAGGGAAAGGGTTTGATCCACCCTATCCCAACCATCCTACTACCCACCACCCCATTCACTGCACCCACCCAAAACTCCTCTACCATGGTAGATGCTAGCAAGTTGGCAGCATGGAGGCAGTTCCTAGGGTCAACAAAGAGGCAACTCAAGGCATGAGTGCAGGAACCCCTGTGGTGGGAGCAAGAAGACATGCAATTGCAGACATGGAATTCAGACAAGACCTCAAACAATCGAAGATTGAAGCATCTACAACTACTAGTCCCTCTACACTGCCCTTGTCCACAACATATGATGCCTATGTGCAAGAACTCTTGTCACAGTTGGAACAAGCAAAGGAAGACAAAAAGATCACTATAGCTAAGCTCAAGCCTGAAAGGGAGACAATGGTAGCCTCTCAGTTAAAGAGAACCCATCAAGTGGCCATCTATCAAAGAGAGATCAAGGAGCTAGAAGCGAAGCTCGAGGCCAAAGGAGGAGAAGACAAGAGATAGCAAGTAAAACTTGCGGCAGAAACACAGCCTCATAATCCTACAATGTAATTTTGATGAGCTAATGACATTGTATAAGGATCTGCAAAGAAAAAATGAAAAAATCTGAGATGCCGTAGAGCAGCTAGCAGTAGTAGAAGGAGAGAAAAGCCAATGACACCAAAAGAATATAGCAAATTTGGAACAAAGGCTAGCCTCGGAGCTTGAAGAACAATAGTTCTTGGAAAGAGAAATCAAGGAATAGGAGAAGAGGCTAAGGGCATTAGCCTCCTGCAGGCACAACCAAAGCCTGGAAGAAATGAAGAAGAAAGAAGATGAATGGCAAACAAGAGCGAAGAAAAAGTGAGCGACTTAGTACGCCGACTAGCCCTTGTAGAAGGCGAAAAAGTGCTAGTAGAGAGCAGAGCAGAGGCCGCATAAGTGACCTTGGAGGCCCAACGTGCCTTCCTCTGCACTCTCTTAGATGCCACACAATCTAAGGAAGAGGAGGCCATTGAGTCCTTATAGAAAAAGTTAGAGATAGGGCTCTAAGGCATGGCTTACATGTCCAAACAAATATTGCAGGGCCCATAGAAGTAGAGCCACCAGAGCATAAGGGAGAAGAAAGGCAAATGCTGCTAACTGAAGACACATAACCAAGTTTTGAAAGGGGACAACAAGGAGCAGCTCCTTTGAGGGAGGTTTTTGCGACAAAGATACCCCTACCACTCTTTTTTACCTCCAATGCCAGCCAATATATCTATTCTATAGATAGATCAATGTGTGGTAAAAAAGAAAAGAAAAGCAAAACACACGTAACTCGCAGTCACTGCACCTAGGGGTCCTCAACTTAGGCGCATCTGGTGGCTTTGGTTAGCCGGCTTCATCTGTAACCCCCTAGCCCATTTTGATTCCCCACATCATGCTTAGGGTACATCAAGAGAAAAACATATCCTTGACATACCAAGGGAGGTCACACTCATGTATGGTTGTACCTATTGAGATGGCAAGCTCAACATGTGCGGACATTGATGATGGACCGCCTCGCTAGATGGGTCCGCACATCTACACTTAGCACATTGGTGGTAATTATGATACTCACATGGCCACTGACTTATCACTTATTATATTTAGTTTTTTACACCTACCTACTACAGCTAGCAAAGATATTGCGCCAGTCAACTAGTGTAGTCTGTTATGCACTGTTTGACTTAGTAGGCCACTTTCCTTTATGTTCTATCTTATCTATACTTTGTGTATATTGTATAGTGTGTGGAAGAAGAAGAAGAAATCAACAAGAAAACGGCAAGAAGCAAACATAAGATTTATCTGCAAACAGGTTGCAGATTATATGTGCTATTGAGCAATCAGTGAAAAAGGTTGCTTGGTCTATTGATGTGCACTTGTTATGAAAGGTTACAGACGACTAGCTTGCTATGTTGTATCCATTTTTGTGATAATGGCAGAGATTGGTGGAAATCCCATTATTGAGAAGCTCGACAAGAACAACTACCCTTCATGGAAGTTCCGTGTGACAAACTTCCTCATTGGAAAGGGCCTTTATGAGTTTGTTTCGAGTGAAGAAAATAGAGGTTTTGGAAATTTTTCTATTGTTTGCCATTATTGTGGCAAAATAGGTCATATTGTAGCCCATTGTTATACTAAGAAGGATAGTATTCGCAGTGGTAAATTGTAGCAAGGAAACTATCATTGTCTTCACGATAGAATGAAGGCAAAAATGGACATCTGTTTGTTATGCAACATATGATGAATGCAGTTATAGGAAAGGGGACACATGATGATGTATGATATGTTGATTCAAGTGCATCTAATCATATGGCCAGTCATGTTGAATGGTTTAGAGAGACGCAAGACTTACAAAATCCAGGCTATGTGTAGACGGGTGATGATTCATGCCACCCAATTTCACACATTGGAAAGGTCCATTTTTCCTTGCATGATGGCAAGATAAAGAGTCTAACAAATGCATTACATGTGCCATCAATCACAAAGAATCTAGTGTCTATTGACCAAATGGTAGAGCAAGGATTGCAGGCTCGATTCAATGCAAAAGGTTGTTTTGTAGAATACTTTAATGATTAGTGCAACTTGTTGGAAAAGGAAGTAGAGCTAGCTGCATGTTCACTTTAGATGCTGGAATTCCTACAATGAATGCTGCTATGTATACTAAAGGAAAATGAGTGGTTGTAGATATTGAAATATGACATAAACATATTGGACATGCAAATGTGCAAATGCTAAAATTAATGAAGTCTAGAGGAGCGGTTATAGGGTTGCATTCTTTTATAGTTGCAGAATTTAATAAAGTCTTTGAAGCATGCTAGTTTGGTAAGCAGGTGAGACAACCCTTCTCGCATGATAGAGAAGTGAGTAAAAATATACTTGATGTAGTGCATATAGATGTTTGGGGGATCTACATAGAATGTATCTCCTGGTGGCAACAAATACTTTGTCACATTTATTGATGACTATTCAAGGAAGCTATGGGTATATTTCATGAAGGAAAAGAGTGATGTATTTGAGTACTTTAAATATTTTAAGGAAGCTGTTGAAACAGAAACATGCTTGAAAGTGAAGTGCTTGAGATCAGATGAAGCGGGAGAGTACCTCTCTAATGATTTTAGTGGCTTCTTGAGGACTCATGGGATAAAGAGGCAATTTACTTGTAGGTATATCCCATAGCAAAATGGGATTGTAGAAAGAAAAAATAGGTATATTGCAGAAGTTGCACATGCATTAATGTTTGAGAAGAATATGCCAAAATATTTTTTGTATGAAGCTGTCCATACTGCTATCTATATTATGAACAAAACCCCCACAACTGCTGCAGTTCATGGGATGACTCCCAAGAATGCTTTACTGGCAAGAAGCCCAATGTATCACACTTTAAGGTATTTGGTTGCATTGCATATGTTCATGTGCCAGATGAGCTACGCAAGAAGCTTGATCCAAAGAATAAAAAATGTATTTTTATTGGATACTCTTTAGAGCAGAAAGGGTATCGTTGTTATAACCCTTTCATAGGTGAGTTCAAAGTGAGTGTGTGAGTATTTGATATAGTCTGAATGGCACCTTCTTCTACCCCTCTGATTGTGGTACATCATATTCCCCTCGTAGTCCATGATTATTCCCTCCTTTTAGAGGCGAATTGCATTCGATGTGCAGGCCTCTGACCATTTGTTGCCCTCACATTGCTGCCTGTGGATGAGAAGCTTTGTTACTCCTTCTTGGCTTATTATAAAATCTAGTTTGTTTTGGTTTATAACTGCACCTTCTGTTTATTTATAGATAATATCAACGAATCACTGTGCTTGCCCATTTCTACTTCATTTGTGTCGAGCGGTAACCAATTATTTATTGCTAAAGAGATTGTCAAGCTCTTGAAGAAGGAAACTTCTACTCCCTTGCTTCTTAACCAGCTTATTAACAGTTCAGGGGTATCTGTTGCCATATCTCTTCTCTAGTATGGAAGTAGCTATGTCAGTTCCTCTGGGACGGGGCAAAGCTACATCTAAGTATCTATCCCCAAAGGTTGGAGTTTGCAGCAAATGGATGTTAAGAATGCCTTCTTGCATGGTGAATTGCAAAAAGAAGTATATATGGAACAACTAGCAGGTTATGAGGATTTAGAGCATTCCACACATGTGTGCAGGTTAAAGAAGGCGCTCTATGGGGTGAATCAACATGCACTAGAGCATGGTCTAACAAGATTGGAGAGTATCTTGTCAACATTGGATTTTGCATTTTCGATATGCTGATCACTCACTTTATGTGAGAAAGGGAGATGCAGGTTTGATCATCATAGTCATCTATGTGGATGACTTGATTATTATAGGTGACAGTGGCAATGGGATTGCTGAAGTTAAAGACTTCTTGAAGAAGAAGTTTGAGATAAAGGATTTGGGTGAGTTGAGATGCTTTCTTGGTATTAAGGTGATCAGATGTGATGATGGTATATGGCTATCCCAAAGGCAGTATGGCTCGAATATGTTATCCAAGTATGGTATGACAGCATGTAAGCCTCTTTTAATACCATTGGAGTAAAATGTGAAGTTGAGTGCTGACATTGGGGATGAGATAGAAGACCCTACTATGTTTAGGAGGATAGTAGGGAGTTTGATTTACATGACTATCACAAGGCCAGGCTTGAGCTATCTTGTTGGCCTTGCCAGTCAATTTATGTAGATGCTTAGAAAGCCTCATTTGGATGCAATTAGACGTATATTGAGGTATGTGAAGTTCACTATACATTATGGACTTTATTATGAGGTAGGTAAATATGTACAAGTCTTTGGATACACAGATGCAGATTGGGTTGGTAGTGTGTTAGACAAAAGATCTACTAGTGGATTCATGTTTTCCTTTGGTAGTGCAGCAGTTACATGGAGCAGCAAAAAACAATCTACAATTGCTTTATCGAGTATAGAGGCTGAGTATAGAGGTGCTGCTATGGAAGCATGTGAGGTGGTATGACTGCAAAAGTTATAAGGTGATTTGGATGTGTAGGAAAATGCTCCATGTGTCATTTATTATGACAACATGAGCAGCATACAACTAGCTAGGAATCCAGTGTTCCATGCTAGGACAAAATACATTGAGGCGCACTACCACTTTGTGAGAGAAAAGGTACTTGTAGGAGAGATTGACTTGGTATATGTCAACACACAGGATCAGATAGCTAATATTTTCACAAAGACATTGGGTGCAGAGAAGCTTTGAAAGTTTCAAAGCTTACTTGGAGTTGCAGAGATAGAGTTGAGCCTGAGGAGGAGTGTTGCGATGGTAAGCTCAACACATGCGAACATTGATGATGGACCACCTGGCTAGATGGGTCTATACGTCTAAACCTAGCATGTTGGTGGTCATTATGATACTCACATGGCCACTGACTTATCACTTATTATATGTAGTTTGTTACACCTACCTACAGTTGGCAAAGATATAGTGCCAGTTGAGTAGTATAGTCTGTTATGCACTGTTTGACTTAGTAGGCCACGTTCCTTTATGCCATATCTTATCTATACTTTGTGTACATTGTATAGTGTGTAGAAGAAGAAGAATAAATCAATAAGAAAATGTTTTGGCCCCCCATATCTCTTCTTGTGTTCTTGAGTGAGCTTTCTCTTGTGTATAGAGTGTGTGTTTGGTGCAACATCTCAAGCAAGTCCCCCCACTACACGATTCTTGATAATATATGTCTCCCTAAGCCACACACCGCACCTCCAACATTGCACGAACTGGGTTCTCAAGTGTAGGACAACACCCTGGCTCGACCCAACTCCTAGTTTCATTAGCACAAGCACAATGCATCACATGGTAGTGTAGACAAACACCCAGGTAGTACACCTTCTTTTCTTTTTAGGTAATTACAAATGCTACAACCCACCAATTTCGGAGGCCCCATCATCCATGTAATACTCTCTTGGCCTCCACCACCTCAACCAATTGATCAGTCTCTTCTCGAGACCAATCCCCATGAGCCCATCCATATCGACTCACGTGACCGCTCTTTTAAATCACTGAACCTTCATCAACTCAAAACCTCCAGTGTCCTAAAACTTGCAATTGTCTAGGAGGGGGTAATGTTACATGATATATCACCATGAAACCCACACGGAATAGAGGAACACTAAGGAAGCCACTGTAAAAAAGTCAATGAAGAAGCTCATTCTACTCAAGCACAAGAACACTGTAGGAGATGGCAACCTAAAAAAAAACAAGGGGGGGCTCCAACTACTCTGGTAAGGTCCTCTTAAGGATGAGGGAGGCCCTGTCGAGGATGAAGAATGCTCTCTCAAGGATGATGGAAAGCACTGAATATTCTAGCAAGGATCTCTCAAGGATGAGGGAGAACCTCCGAAGGCTCTCGCAAGGGAAGCACGAGGCGCAATGTAATTCATTTTATAAAGGAATGTAGATTTCCTCTTGTGCAAGTGGTGAACTCTAAATAGACATATGTGAAGGGATAAGGCAACCTGAAGGGAGTAGGGAAAAGCCATGTTTAGCTCGTGTCGTTGCAACCTTGGAGGGTGAGAGGGGGATCCGTCTAACGCCATCATCAATTTCAAAGAGAAATCCGTCCACCCGCCATTCTCCAAGGGGGGATTCATCTAACACCATCGTTTCAAGGATAGATCCACCCACCGTCACTGTCAGTGCAGAACCAGGTCCCACACCATTTTCAATCTCAAGGGCCGATCCATTTGATACTATCCCCATCAAGGGCTTGTATACAAACTCAAAAAAGCCATCTGGCTACACCCATCCCATCTTCCACCTACTGCCCATTAGTGCCATGGGACTGGCACTCGGCTAGGATGGGGGTAATGTTAACCTCAGCACAAGAAGAAAGTGAAAAAAGGGGAAAAGCACAAGTCAGACCTCAGCACAGAAAGAAATCAGAAAAGTGGAAAAGTACAAGTCAGGACTTAAAAGAGGTGGCCAAGAAGGAAATCGAACACAACGGAAGAAGCAGGAAGGGAAACCACTAAAAGTGCAAGGGCAACCTCAAAAGCTAAGTCAAACGCAAAATCACATTTTTAAATGCAACCCTAAAACTTTTGTAAAAGAGCACGAGGCTCTCTCCTATGCAAATTGTAAAGGTAGATGGGAAGTAGGAAGGAAGCTAGGAAGATAGGAGGATAATGTGAAAAAGGGTCTCAATTATATAAAAAAAGGGGATAAGGGGATGATCGCCCAAAAGGGATTTAGGGTTTTGTATATAAAGTTGAAAAGTGAATGAGGAGCTCATTCTTGTGTGTGGCCAAAAGTAGCTCTCCTCTTCTTCTTCTTGTTCTTGTTCTTGCTTGAGCTTGAGAGAGGGAGTGTGAGAGTGTGAGGGTGAGGAACCGTGGTGGAGAAGCTCTCCATCTTCTTATCTCTTCTTCTCTTTCCTTGTCTTGCTCACAAAAATGGGGCTTGGAGCATGGAGCTTGAGGATCGAGCTTGCTTGAAGCTTGCACTTGGATCGTGGAGCTACCGGAGTGCTCGGGAGAGAAGGCAACTCAATCAGGCATGAAGGTAAGCTCACTACACTCATAGAGAGAGATAGTGCGTCAGCTATGTGAGAGGTAGCCATTAGTGCTAGGCTTGAAAGGCTTGAACAATAAGTGGTCCGTGGGTCTTGGTGGTTGAGCTTGAGCTACAATCTCTTGCAAAATGTGCAAAGGAGGGAAATATGGGTTGCCCTTATGTTAAGAATCTTTGAAAATTTGTAACTCCCATATTCTTTTTTTTAATAACCTCTACCATATCTTCTTTTATAGGGATAGAAGAGTGGGTCTACTTGCTCCTCCTTTCAGGAATATATAAAAGATTCCCAAGTCATTTCATTGCCTTTTAGGAGAGGATGTAACCGCTTTGGTAGTCTTGGCTATACCTTTATGGGCTTCAATTTCAAATACCCCCCCTTGCTTCCTTTGATCCTACAAGTCTTTTGATATGCTTCCATGTCCATGGGGTCGAGCAACGTTGCAACAATATTTTCAGTTGTTCGTATGAGGAGCTGCATAGTGCACAAGTGAAGTGGCTTCCTAAAATTTCTCTCCTCATTCACTTTAAAGTCAAAATTTACTATAGGATTGGTGTCCATGCAATGTTCTTCCTCTTCTTATTGGTTAGAACTCAGGAGGAATTGGATATTCAATCAATTTTTGTAGCTAAGCCCATAGGATTTGGATCATGGCTATCTAGGCCTTCTTCTGTATTGGGTTCTCCTCTTTAGATCGTTGGCTGAACCTCTAACTTATATCAAAATATAGTAAATTGGGTAGGTCCATGGGGGCTGTCATGATTTTAGGTGGGTCTACGGTAATGGGAGAGGTTGGCCAGGGCTACTCAGATTGTATCAATCTTGTTGCCTCGAGTTTATGCTCCTAAAAACCCTTTTACGTCAGTTGTTAGATTAGGTCTTCTTGAGTTGGCCACTCTATCATCATGTTGATTCCTTGAATCTTCTCCATGCTTACCAAAGCGTTGGAAAGTAATCCCATTCAAGCCTTAACTTCTTCTACATTCTCTTCGTTGAGACATGCAGACTATCACTATAGCTTTCTTGAACAACTTCTCTTGGTTCACCACCCATGACTAGTTTGTAGCTTCTAATTGGACTCTATGCTAGCTTTCACTATATAGTGCTACTCCTAAGTCATTGGGGAGCTCCATCTACATGATCTCATAGAGTCTCTACATATCATATTCCATCATACTCACAACCCTTATCAAATGGTTGAAAATGATTTCCTACAAGCCTACATACGAGGCACTCCATTGGCTCTATGATATTCCATCATACTCACAACCCTTATTAAATGGTTGAAAATGATTTCGTTAATGCATGGTGAGTCATATTTGCAGCCCAACCCCTACTTAGACTGACTTGATTGGATTGGGGGTCTCTATAAATACAATTCATTTTTAAAAAGTTATATGATTTGTGGCGCAAAGTGCATGCATGTGTGACTTTGGGGGGTTCATTATTAATCACAAATTAATTGTGTATATAGCATGTGTGCGCATGCACTTTGAATGGATTTTTAAATTACCAAATTGAGTGGGTTATGGTGCTATGTACTCATGCAATGGTAGGGTTTCTTTTATAAATTAATAACCGATTCTTTTGAATTAGAAATTTAGGATGTGCATTCTATTCATTTTGTGGGTGCAATGGTCGGTTTATTTTTAATTACAATTACTTGTGTGTGCGACGGTGCATGTGAAGGAGGGAAGTGGCATGTGGACACTCACAAGGTCTAATATGCAAAATCCCACTTGCAAACAATCCAAAAGAAATAGGAAAATCCTTGTACGCAAACAATAGGGCGACTAAGTGGCAGTTGGCCTCCTGTAAGTTACAAAATAACAAATACTAATATTTAAAAAAATGGAGACAAAGAAGGGTTTGGTACTTGGGTCATTATGTATTGGGGTTTTGTTATGTTTTCTTTTTCTTCTTATCTTTTTTGTAAATGGATTTTCATAAATGTGTCATTATGTGTGGTAAGTTGGGTTTGGTTTTGCTTTCTTCATTTTTTTGTTGATTTTGGTGTTTATTTTTTCTTTTTGTGAATAAATAAATAAATAGATGAGGGTGAGTAACCACAAGGTAACCCAAATATTAAAAAAATGATTTTTTTTAAAAAAATTAAGGCATTACAATAATCGATTTTGAAAATTTTTGCAATTTCTCAGTGTTGTAGTGGTTTTTTTCTTCAAATAAATAATTTTCAATATGTTTTCTAAATTTTATGTATTTTTAACTAGTCATAATAGATTTTTAAAATTTTAAATTATTAAATAATTATATTAAATCCTTATGACATGTTGAAGTTTTGTGAAGTTTTGTTTTTTAATATTGTAATATTTTTCTATGTTTTATTGGCATTTTTCCTTAATAAAAAATGCTCCAATTTTTTAGAAAATTGTAGACCTTTGGGGTGGGAAGGTCCTGTGGTTTGGGGGGGTTTCCTTTTGGATGGGGTGGGACTAGGGTTTGGGCAGGGAGACACTAGGAGGAAGGGTAGGCAGGGTATGGGTAGGGCTTGTGGGGTGAGGGAGGGGGGGGGGGGGGGTAGGGAGGCGGTGGGCAGGATCACAGAAGGGGTGCACGAGTGGGGTCACGGTGTGGGCGGTGACTGCAGCACTGAATCGCACCGGACCTTCGCCACCAATGCCGACCAATCAAACTCCATAGGCATGAAGTGGTTTAGCACCAGGCAGCCTGCATCGATGACAGCCATAACCTTGCCCACCACGGATGAGAGCGTGTGGTAGGAGGTGATGTGGCATTGGCCCTGAGTAGTGATGTGGGCAGGGCCAAGCGGGATTGCACGGTGGATGAAGCACTCGGGGACGAGTACGTGGGCACCATGGGCGGTGTGCAGGAGGGCCACAGGATAAGGGGAGGTTGCGGATGGAGGGTGGACCGCGTGAAGAAGGGAGTTGCAGGCAGCGGCGGTTGCGACAAGGGCCTACCGATGGGTGACTCTGTAGGGCGATAGAGCAGCATGATCACGACGGTGCGGCGACCCTAGCACAGTGACATGGTAGCGGCCGGTTGGCGGTGGTGACTTGTGCAGCAGAGCTGAAAGGGAGAAGAGGGGAGGAAGGAGGAGGAGAGGGGGAGAAGTGGAGGAGGGAGGGGAATGCAGGGGGAGGGGAAGGGGGAGGGCGGGGGGTATGATTGGAGGGAACGGGAACGGTTTTTTTCTTCTTTAAAAAATTATTCAATATACTGTGTGGTTTTTTTGTCTTTTTATTTTAAATGAGGATTTTCTCGTCTTGTGCATGAACACGGGTGGGGGGTAAAAAAATTTGTGATGGTGGATTCAACACAATATATGGGGCATACAACAGGGTTAAAATGTTATCATTGACATGTCAACACACAAGAAATCATGAAATGACAGTTGTTCACATGCAATCACATGAAACGTCAAAATAAAAATTAATGAAAAAAATTAATAACAAATAACATGAGCATTGTATGGATAGATAGAAAAAATAAAAAATAAGCGGAAGACAAGAGGAAGAGGGTGGAAAAGTGAAACGGGATGTTCGGGGACAAATAAGGGTGTTCACATGAAAATAAAGAGAAAATCGGGCCTACAAATACACACATGAATTAATACAAAAAATTCAATTAGTTAAAACGAAGGGCAGACGAGAGGAAAATTATCCAAATGAAATGGCAGACTGGCATGTCACATCAAAATGCGATTCCGATAGGGATAAGATGCGTTTGCATTGGAAAAATAATAAAAACACACTTGAAAATGGGAATAAAAATTAATACAAAAAAATCCAATGGGCGAAACAAGGAAGAATGAGAATGAAAAATGTATGTAACAACAAAGTGACAAACAGGATGGAAAAGGTAGAACGTGGTTTCGAGATCGGTAGTGCACGTTCGCATGGAATAAAGTGGCAAAAATATAGATGAAAACGGAGTCGAAAATTAATACAATAAAATTCGTACATTGGAATGGGGTGCAACAAAAAGAAAAAAATTCAAAGGAAATTCCTTGGATAGGGGTGTCAAGTCAGAACGTAGTTTGACTGGCATTAAGGGGCTTTCACATGGAAAAAAAAAAGGAAAAACAAGTACGAAAATACATGAAAAAATTTATAACATAAAATCAATGGGTTGGAATAGGATGGAAAAAAGAGAAAAATTATGCAAGGGAGCAAGTCAAAAAGGTTTATCTAATTAGAATTGAAAATCTGAGGTGATTAGGATAGGTTCTCATGGAAAAAGGGTAAAAAATACATACGAGAATAGATGAAAACCCGAAAAAATTAATAATGGACAAACCATGCATCAAAATAATGGATATTAAAAAGGAAAAATGTCAAGGAAGGGCATAGGTCAAGATTGTTATATCAGATCATTGGTTTGAAGTACAAAAGATACGTTCGCATGGAAATGCGTTAAATTTGTAGAAAATTCTTCAAAAATCAATAACTCATGATTCATGGCTGAAAACTGAGGGTTGTAGAAAGGAAGAATGGAAATTTTTAAGGGACAAACAAGGCTGTAAGGTTATATTTTTATTTTGGTGAACATAAGATGCGTTTGTAGGAAAAGGCAATAAAACAAGTGATAAAGCCAAACGATCAAGGAACGACCCCAAGATGGAGGGAAAATGGGACGAGTGGATGGAAAAGGATCCCAACAGGGAAATATTAGGACTTAGTATACTTGAATAATTTGATAGTGATGTTTCCATGAGGGTATGCAGAACGGATGTGTAGGGACGCATCCCCACACTTAAAACCTTGATAGATCGGGTTGACTAATCAACATGGGCTTAAGACTTAACCACCACACATACAAATACGCCTCCACACTTAAAACATGACCAACACTTGTAATCAATAGAGGTAGGGTTAGAAACACTTGGCCTGAGCTGCACATGGTCAACACGTGAAGGATCGTAATCATCTCGGCACATGGCTCATCACATCACACTCATCCAGTATAGCAGGGACCATGTGGCAACACCCAAGGAGGTAACTTTATTAATGAATAACTAGTTTAATTATTGATGGCGAAGTATATATCACTCAATTTCGACGTTCACTCATGTTGTAATGATAGATCAGTCACTCGCCCCATGACTCATATCACTCAATGGGAATGACTGAAACCCATATCTCACACCCGGTTTAGAAATCAACAAGAGGAATGGCTCAAAGGAAGTATACTAGCATGCACAGTTTGACGGTGCATCGGTGTGTCCAAACCCATTTGGCATAGGTGCAAGGAGGAAGGCTAAGGAGCCTTATCCTGCAGTGCGCCAAACAAAATGATGTGTGTAGTAATAGTGGAGGAGGCCCGTCCCATGTGTGCATAGGGAAACAAGAACGTACCTACCTCCAATCGTCATGCCGTTTCTCAATCCTCACCTCTCAGTTGATGAAGGGAAAATTAATCACGCTCAGTGTTCCCTCTGTCTTACGCTCTATTGATGATTATAGGAGGACAATCGAGTTCTTCACACCCATTGATTGAATCCTCATTGTCACTTTTATGAAGGTTGTATGCATTGTGCACAATTGATGGTGCAATAGTGCATCTCACCCTTGTGGCGGCATATGGTATGAGAAGGAAGGCCAGGGAGCCTTATAGTGCTGTGCAAAGAAACAGTTTGTGCTTTGTACATTGAAAGGTCCATCCCATGCGTGCGACACTCCATTCACACATCGCACCTCTCTATTGAATATAAAGAACAAGGACTGGTTACTTACCCCACCCACTGTCTCACACTCTATTGATGAATACAGAGGGTAGTCCATACTCACATCCCCATCCAGTTAGGATGAAAGCTCACATTACTCAAGGTTTGTCGATGAAGATTGGCTTCGTCTGATGGATGATGTTAACTTGTATCGGTTGATGAAGAGGTGTACCCAGGGAGGTAGCCAACAAGTCTAGTACTTGAATTGCACATTGGAAATATCGTCTGTTATAAAAATCAGAAGCATTGAAAAGTTGCAGGATTCAGTGCACCGTAGGGAGGTGGCTTTGGAATTGCTTATGTTCTGCTAGTGAATTAGTTGTCTTAGACTGCGGGGTGTTACCACCTTTTCCATAGTAGCCAACTTCCCGTCCAAGGGTGGTTGCCAACTTTTCTTGGAACGAGGCATGTTATGATATGGAATTTGTTTCTTTTCTCCCATAATAGTTTTGATTTTTTTTTAAAAAAAATCTATTTTTAAAATTTTTTCTTATTCTTGAGGGTGTTTTCACACTTTCTTGAAGAATAGGTCGACATGACTGGGATCGAAGTCCTTTTCTCCCATGACCGATATAAATTTTTCTTTTTTTTCTCTCTACTTTTGAAAGAGGAGAATGACAAGAACACCATGTATCATAACCATTCTCGCCACCTCTGCTGGATAAGATGGAAAGGGAGCAATGTTGGGGTGAAAGGTGGCTGTGAGGGGCTAGAAGAACAAGGCCACCTAATCAAGATAAGTAGGAGGGCTATCAGGGGCAATAGGTAAAGCTTTATCGACTAATTCACAAGGAATGAAAGGAATATTGGCGGTGATTATCAAGATCCCTAGGGAGGGTAGTACTTCTTGAGGCAATAGCCATTAATCAAGAAGGGGTCATTAGAAGCATCAACTATTTGCACTTGGATAAAGCCATTAGGATTGACAGCAAGTATCTTATAGGGTCCCATCCATCGTTGTTGAATCTTACTTGGAAACTTGCCAAATCTTGAATCATAAGTAAGGACTAAGTCACCCTTCTTAAACTCCTTCTACTTGATGAAGCTATCATGAGAAGCCTTTCTTCGAGCTTACATGGCTTCCATGCATTGTAGGGCCATCCTATGAGTCTCATCCAAACATTCTAGATGCAAGAGATGGCACTACAAGGACTCATAATCTCCCAAGCATTTTTTGATAGCCATATGTAGAGAGGGTAGCTTTGACTCAACAGGGAAGATGGCTTCTGTACCATACGCTAGCTGAAAAGGGGTCTGCCTTGTAGCAGCCTTATGGGAGGTTTTGTATGCTAGAGGGCCTCTGTAAGTCGATCATCCTAATCACGACAATGTGCAGCAATCGTTCTTGTCAGAATCAAGTAAAGGATGCAATTGGTAACTTTGACTTGGCCATTGGCTGTGTGATGATAGATCTTGTACAGCTCTATCAATTCTTCCATAATTGTGTTAAGGAAGTGAGTACCTCTATCACTTATGAGTAACATAGTCTCTACATACCAAGATGTATTTGTTCTGCTTCCTTTTGGTTGGTAGATCAATGGGGCCAACGAAATCGATCCCCCATTTCTTGAATGGCTTTAGGGGAAGGATGGGTTGCAGTGGCATGGCGCTAGATTTGGTAGGCTTTCCCATTTGTTGACAAGCATCACAATGTTTACAGTAATCATAAGCATCCTTGTGGAGGGTCTGTCACCAATATCCTGTGAGAAAGGCCTTTCTAGCTGTTGCTTCTCCTGCAAAGTGTCCTTCACTTGGCTCATCATGGCATACTTTCAGAACGATCCCAATTTCATCCCTTGCAATACATTTGCGTAATACTTTGTCTTTGCCTTTCTTGTACAGGAAACCACCTAACAAGATGTAGGGGACTAATTCTAACAGAAGCTTCTTCTCTTGGCTGGAGATACCAGGAGGATATTGTTGCGTTGCCAAGATGTTGGCTATGTCTGCGTACCATGGGGTTATAATTTTGACTAGAAACATGAAAACATAAGGTAGGTTAGGGTCATCTTGCTCGCCTTCGTCACTCTGAGGGATTCATGATAGATGGTCAGTCAGGACATGGAAACAACCAGGTTTGGTAACCACTTCCAAGTTGAACTCCTGAAACAAAAGAAACCATCTCATCATTATCCCTTCACATTTACTTTGATCATCAGGAAGGATAAGGCCTCATGATCCACATAGAATTTGAAGTGCGTCGACAGTAGGTAGTGTCAAAACTTCTCCAAGGTGAACACCATAGCTAGGCACACGAGCTCTGTCACTATGTAGTTTCATTCTTTGTCAGTTACTTTTTGGCTTGTATAATAGATAGGTTGATCTAACTTCGAGAATTCTTTTTGGCATAAGACTATGCCTAGGCCTTCAATAGATGCATCAGTGTGCACATGGAAATCATTCATCCAATCAAGAGGTTGTAAGATGGGTGCTTTAATGAGACACTACTTTAGGATGTTGAATGCTTTGTCACAATTAGTAGTCCATATAAACTTTGCATCTTTTCTCAGGAGCTTATGCAAGGGGGCTACATTTGTCACAAAGTATGCAATGAATCTTCTATAGTAGCCCGCATGGCCAAGGTATCCCCTCAACTGTTTGAGGTTAGTTGGCACTGTTAAGGCCACAATATTCTCTATCTTTGCAAGGTCTATTGCTATCCCCTATGTAGAGACAATGTGCCCCAAAATAACTCCTAACGAGACTTCGAAGATGTACTTGTTGGGGTTGAGAGAGATCACATACTCTTAATATCTATAAAAGCACTGCTCTAGGTATCCCTAATGTTCACGGATTAGGCTATAGAAACAGAAGTCATCTAGGTATACTTCAATGAACTCATGCAGATGGTTTTGGAATGTGGCCATCATCACTCGTTGAAAGGTAGTAGGAGCATTACAAAGCCCAAAGGACATCACTCTGTATGCATAAGTTTCCCATTTTGTTGTGAAGGTTGTTTTGGATTGATCTTCTTCTGCGATTTGGACTTGATTATATCCACTAAATCCGTCCAAGGGGAAATAGAGTTCATGACTTGCCACTATGTCCAACAATTGGTCTATGAAAGGAATAGGAAAATGAACCTTCTTAGTATTGGAGTTTAGCTTTCGAAAGTCCACACATATTCACAGCTTTTCATTCTTCTTGGGTACTACCACAATGGGTGAAACCCATTCACTATTGGACACTGGATAAATAAATTTAGCTTCAAGAAGCTTTAGCAATTTGGCTTTCATGAGGGCAAAGTAATTTGGGTTAATGTGCCTTTGTCTCTGCCTCACAAACTTAACATCAGGCTCTAGGTCGATGTGATGTTGACACACCGTAGAATCAATCCCCTTCAAATCCTTGTACGACCATGCAAACATGTCCAAGTCCTTCAATAGGTCATGTAGGGCTAATAGTTCTTCTTCTGGAAGACTCGACATCCACCTTCAAGTGAAGTTCCATACCATTAGCATCCAGGAAAGTTAATTTCTTTTCACCTACCACTTCACGGATGAAGGTCCCACGGAATGCTTCAGGGTAGAGATCCAACTCCCTCAAGGGAGTGGTCTCCTCTTTTGAGGTTCCACTGGAACTGACTTCTTCTGTCAATGGAGACTTAGCTCACTCCTTGGGATGCTAAAATGGTATCATAGCTGTTTCAGGTTTATAGGAGGTTTATCTATCTCTTGACTTGAAGATTCATCTTCTAAGGATGCATCCAAAAATGTCACATAATAGGAACCTTCTGAGTTCTCTTTGGGCCGCCACACTAGTGGTTGTTGGCAAGGTGCACCATCATCATCATCTCTTAAGAAGGGTGGATTAGGGCCACAAGAGCCACTGCTAAAGGAAGGCTTATTTTGCTTAAATCATTTCTTATAGAGGTTTTTCATATGACGTGACTCACTAGCTAGTCGAAAAGGTACCAGATTCATTTTGGCTAATAGCATGGGATCTTCTACTTTTGAGGCTTCTGCAACTTCTTCCTCATTTGTGCCTTCTACTGGTAGGATAGATTCTTCTAACTTGATTTTATAGTCTTCTTCTACACTATGATCTTCATCATTTTCAAACTCGGTTTGGACATTTGTAGAGGCTCATTAAGAGAAGAACAGACTCTCTATTATGTCCTCAGCTTCTAATTCTGCATCTATCTTTGTCTCCGCTATGGCCATGTAATAGGGAGAACAATACATCCATGCTTTTATCTCACTATCAAAGGTGTCTTCAAAAGTCATTTTGGGTTCAGGCAAGAGGTATTAACCCATTGATAAATACTTACTTCTTTTGAAAGTTGGCTTATAGTGCCCATTGTTAGGGATTGTGTCTCTGTTTTCTTGGGAAAGATCTGTTTGACAGCCTCTTTGTCTCCTGATGTACCATCTGTTTCTTTATTGGAAGAGTCTGTTAAGACTTCAATGGAAGTGGATCCATTACCTTTTTGCAATCAATACAACTTCAGCACCACCTTATTGGGTCCTTTGCCTAGGGTTAGGGTTCCTTTGAACCAATCCGTCCGTGCCCTTGCTTCAAAAAGCCATGGTCTTCCCAATAGTAGAGGGTATGAGGTCATGTAGGAATTTGGTTTGACCACCAGATAGGTTAGCCAATAGTCTCTTCCTATGAGGGTTGTCTTCACATATGGGACAATGCCTAAAGACTCGATTCTACTTTGGTCTATGAGTCTGATAAGCAACTCCGTAGGTTGCATTCCTTGCAAGCCTAGATCCTTCATTGTCATATTCCTCATTATGTTCACTGATGAGCCTCCATCAATCAATGTGTTTGCTACTATAAAGCATCTTTCAATCCACACACCAATCTCTAGGGTACCATGATCTAAGAAAGTGTTAGCTATATCCACTTCTTTCATAGGCTCTAGGGCTTTATTAGATTGGGAGAAATCCTTAGGCCTCTTCTTCTTGTCAATATACTCTTGAATTTCTTTCGAAAACTGGGAGACAACATCAGTAATTGTCGGAATGCTAGGTTTGGTTTGAAGATGTCTAGGTGTTTGACCAAGTGCCATATTCTTTGATAGGATCCACAGGCTTCTCCAATAGTCTAGGAAATTGGACAACACCCACTTTATCTTCCCTTTTTCTTCCAGGAGCGGAAACATCCACACTTATTCTACTTCTAGAGGTACTTCGGCATTGTCCATCTCTTGACCTCTGGTCCTATCTCTACAACTGTCTTTGTGGCTCTACAGTGCTTTGTACTATATTATTCTACTCTGCATTGTTCTGTTTCTCCTTGGGAAGGTTGAATTTCACCGACTTGGTAGAGGGAATGCTCTCTTTTGGAACTGTGGACTCTCTTTTCTTGGCACGAATTATTGCGGCAACTTTCAATTCCACCAAATTGGAAGCAAGTTCTTGGGTCTTTTGTTGGGTACCAAGGGTAGCTTTCATAGGAGTTGGACAAGGACAGTCTTTTGCAGTGTGGCCTTCTCCTTTGCATCGATTGCATAAGGGTTTATAGTCCATGGACCTTTTAGGGTTTGGATAGTTTGGTGAGATATGTCCCTTTTCTCCGCATTTGTAACACTCCACCTATCTCTAGCCATGACTGTCGTCCTCTATAACTTTGAGAGGGAAACATCATTGGAAAAAAATTAGGACCGAAATCCCCAGGCTTTGGTTCGATATCCTAAGTTGTCATCTTGGATTCCAGCAAGTTGGATCTGGCTTCTTCGTCTTTCTTCCTTCTTTCATGCATCTCTTTCACAGAGAAGATATCCTCTGTATGGTTCTTCCTTAAACAATATGAACAAATGGCTCCAAGGATGGTTGGTTTTTGGGCACATTCTGTGGCTAAATATCCCGCTTGATGGCACTTTCCACACCATGTATTAGATTGTAAGACATCTCTTCCACCTCTTGTAGGATTGGATATGTTGGCTGTATTCATCTTCAGCATTTGTAGTTGTTCTGAAATCACATCCATAAGCTCCTTCTTTATGCTTGCAATTGGACAAATAGTTCTTTAGGTTTTCACCTCTCTTGGAGTACTTGCAATAAGGTTTTGGGAAGCTTTTGTTATCACTACATAGACTGGTTGAGTTGATCCAAAGGGTTTGTTGTTTTGGTTTTGATTCAAAGCTCCTATTGAGACTAGGGGTTGCTAGTTCCAGTTGGTAGGGTTCCACTATTGTTGAGTCGCCATTGGAGGAACTATTTGAGGCCATTGTTGTTGTGGTTGAACCATCATTTGAGATACTATCATTTGCAGCCATTGTGGATTCGATGCACTATACTACGACACTATTTGCATTTGGGGGTAGGGGTAGGGAATTGTCCCTGGGACTGCATTTGGTGGGTATACCATTCTTGGTATAGGAGGAGGTAGGACTCGTCTTCTTGAGGTCATCGATAGCCTTGCTTCAACTTCATTATATAGTCTTGCACCTTCCACTGCAACTTGCAAGTTCACTGGCCTTCTCAACTCCACAAACTTATAAACTTCTAGTTGTAGGCCTATAAGGAAAACTCCCTTTTGGATGCCTTCATCCAAATGATGGTTGTTCCATCTCTTTAGTATGGATTCCATTCTAGAGACATATGCTTCCACTCATTCCACCAGAGGATTGACTTAAGTTCATGAACTCCTCTCACGTCCGCTCTTCAAAACCGTTACGCCTAAATCTAGCGAGGAAGGCCAACAACTTTAGGTCGTCCAATGTGCCAAAAGTTCATGTTGCTTGTCTCTCATACCATTGAAACACTTTTCCTTTGAAAGTGGTAGATAATATTACCAACCAATGCTTGGGGGTTCTAGCATTGTTAGCTACACACGCTACCATAAACTCTACTACATAAAGATTAGAGTCTTCATTCTACTCTCCCTTAAATATGGGCAATGGAACTACATTCGTTTGCCTATCATCAATATTTCTAGGACGGATCTAACTAGGAAGGGGACTTTGAGTCACCATGGGGAATTCTGTAAAGAGTGCCACTAGGGTGCCAAAGGAGGCTTCTATTGTTGCTAGCTCGTTTCTCAGCTTTGATTTTTTTCCTTCTCTCTTCTCACATACTTCTATACTTGTTCTAGTGCTTGCCTCTTGATCGTGCCTTTCATCAAGGAGCTAGCTCCACCCAGTTGGTATGTACTCCATAGAATAGAATCAGAGGGGGCTTCAGTATTTGGAGGTCTCTCTTGCCAACATTTCCTCTACTTCCTTCTTTTCAATGTATTCAAATTTAGTTTTTAGTCCACTTCAGAGGGGAAGATATTCGGTTATGAAGATATCAAAACTCATTCTTCTAAGGATCATTATGGTGACATCATCATAGTAATACAAGCTTCTGATGGTTTTAATAGTGTATGTTATGAAGAACACTCTGTCCACCAACTTCCAATGAGTTGATAATTGGACAAACAAAAGGTTGTCAGTGCACCATGTGTCCCACGTATCCTGCTGTTGAGCATTCGTGAACAGATTCCAACTCTTTTCCTTCTTGTTCTCTCGAACTTCCACTGACCACGACTCTTGAAGCTTATTCACAGTTTCCCACTTGATGATGTCTGGAAAGTCTTCAATAAATGCTAAATCTTCCATGGATGGTCATTCTCTCTATTTTTGCAGTTAAATTTTCTCCCAAACAAGTTGCCACCAAGATGCATGTCTCTGTTGCTTCAAAGGGAAGAGGAAATAGTCCATCATATAGAGCCTGCATCAAGATGGTAATATGTTTCCACAATATTCAAGCCTCAAAAACAACAAAAATCAATCAAAAAATCAAGTCATTTCAACCCTCAACAAGTGCCTTCTTTCACTTACTTCTACCTTTTCTTTCTCTTGGGCTATTTCAATTTTGGCCTTGGTTGATCATTGTTATCTATGTGCTCAACTTAACTGTTTTAGTTCTATAGCTTTTACAAGCAAGTGAGCTTGTTCCTCGAGTTGATCGTGAAGCTTACTCATGTGGTGGCCTTTTACTCTTTTAGCTGATCCTAGAGCTTCTTAAGTGTTGTGTTGTGCTCCTCTAGTTGATCTTGAAGCTCTTGGACCTATTTCACTATGAGATCCTTGAGTATAGTGTCACACTCTTTCAGCTTTGTCTAAAGCTTTGCAAGCAATGAGTCATGCTCCTTTAGTTGGTTTTGGAACTCCTACTTTTGTCTTTCTTTGATCTCTTTTAGTGCATTGTCACAAGCCTATAATTGAGCTTGGAGCTTCTCAATCTTCTTTTTTTAATCTATAAAGAATCTTTTGTACTCCTCTTGTATCCTCTCCAATCTTCCCTCTAGCTTTCGTTACTCTTCATTATATTGGCCTTGTTCTCCTTGTGTTAATTGATTATCCATTCAAGGGCTCCTATTCTTCATGTGAAACTCTTTCCTTTAGAACATTCTTGTGCATCTATTGTGGAATCAACTAGGTGGGTGCTCTTTTCTAGTCTAGTGATCGTGTCTTGTGGAGAGGGTTTTGACTTAGCTAGCTCAAAGATTTGTGCTTGCATTTATTCCATCTGTTGATGTAGGTTGTGTAAGCGGCTACATCAACTTGTTGGCTTCTTTAATTGCATTCTCCTTTCCTTTTTTGGAGCCATTGGCACCTCTCTTTGCCACAATTTCACCTAGCTGCTTATGCATTGACTCCTCAATAAATGCCCTTATGGCTACTCGATACTCTTTCTATTCTTTTCTCATTAGATTTTCCCTCCTATCAGATTTCTCCTTGGACTATTGAAGGGCTTTTCCAAACAAGTCCTTGTCTTATGAGTCTGCATTGCTGCTATCATCTCTATGTCTTTTGCATCACTCTAAGTGCCCTTTAGGATTAGTTCTTCCATGTCTTCGTTATGTTGTTGGGTGTGGCTCCATACAGGATCCTGTGAAAATTGCAATTTGATAACTATCAATTGGGAGAGTATGTTGTCATAATTGATAATGGTATTGTTTTCCTTTGTGTGGCTTAGTCTAGTGTTCCTTTTCCAATGGAACACATTGTGAGCTTTTGTGGGGGACTTCGTGATATGCACTCTAGCCATAGAACATTAAAGTCCTCATTTTCCAAGTTTGTACTTAGGATGTCTTCCATTAGCCATCTAGGTACTCTAGACTTACTTGTGGAGGGTTGATTATAAGTGAATAGATAGTGGAACACCTGTGTCATGACTTGTAACTCTTCTTCTTGTATCCTTGCTAATAGTACACCCTCATTTCAATGATGAGGTCCTTCCATCACTAGGACACTTTTGTACCAATTCCTTGGCTTTGACAACACATTTTATTGATTTTTTCTTTATACCCAAGGTTTTCTCCACTACTTGCAGGTTGAGTTCTATCACAATTTCACGGCTCTCCCATAGTTCTCCTCTTTGTCACGAATCACGTGGTGGGGAGACTTGCTTGAGTTACTACATCAAATACACACCATACACACAAGAGGAAGGCATTCAAGAACACAAGCAGAGATATGGAAGCCAAAATGTTTCCTTTTTGGTTTCTTCTTCTTCTTCTTTCACCCATAATACAATGTACATAAAGTATATATAAGATACAGTATAAAGGAAAGTGGCTTACTAAGTCAAATAGTGCATAACTGACTATGCTAATTGACTGGTGCTATAATTATGCCAATTGTAGGTAGGTGCAACAAACCAAATATAATAAGTGATAAGTCAGTAGCCATGTGAGGATGATATTGACCACCAACGTGCTAAGTGTAGATGTGTGGACCCATCTAACCAGGCAGTCCATCATCAATGTTCACATGTGTTGAGCTTTCCATCTCAAAGCTCTATTGATAGAGTACTTGAACTTGAATTCTCTCGTTTCTGGATTATAATGACAAATGGTGCTGTCTCGCATGCTAAAAAATGGATGCCATAAGTGAGTTTTGATGTAATCACCCAATTCATATTTTGCCACTAACTCTCTAATTGACTGATAGAGGTCTACAACCTCTCTATATTGCTAAGAGGAATGAATTGAACATAGCCCATTTCATACATTTGATTTATTATTCCAAAGTTGGTGCATTGTTTAGTCATGAAGATAGCCTTGTCCTAATTTTTTCTTAATATGAGATTTTAAAAAATATATATTTTAAATAGAATATCCTTTTTTCATTATCCATGGATATTTCCACATTTAAAGACTTGGGTTATTACGTTGCATATCTTGGAATCACAAAATTCTTAGCCATATCTTTACCTTTACCACATGATGATTTTTTACTTGATTGAGTTCTTGGTTGTTTGGTTCTAACAGCTTGATCTTGGGTGAGAAGGTTGATCTTTGGACATTGGCCTTTTTTGCTGATTACCTCTATATCTATCTTATAGTAGCTAAGTCTATGTCGGCTGATGTACTTATTAATAAGGGGCCAGATTATAATATGCTTCCTTATTTCTATTAGAACAATAAGGCTAGTTGTAGCTTTAGCCCACAAATGCCAAATTGAATCCCTATGGAGAACAACCTTACCCATTGCTAGGAAAATGTAAATTGACTATCACTATTGAGACTGAGAGCATTGCACTCCTTTTATACATTCTTCCAAAATCTAGGGGGAGTGGCATTAAGATTATGTTGGGATGAACATTCAAGTTATTAACCAACTAGAATGTCAACTATGTCAATAAACACATTCATCTACATTTAGCAAATGCTCATGTAATCCCAACCTTTAGTTCTAATAAAGAGGTGCAAATTGCACCTACTCAAATCATCAATATGTCTCAATATGACTCTAAACCTAAAACTGCCACTTTGTCTTCGATATTCAATGACCAAGTTTGCAACAAGCCACCTATTAGCTCCACCACTCAGTGGATGTGGTAGCCCAAAAATCTTGCCTACCCCCCTTCACAGTGTAAGCTAGGGAAATAGAAGCAAATATATACCCATAGACATCGTTAGACTTGTCGTAACCTGCACACAAAATAGCTAGATAGGTTCCAAAAACCCTTCGTGAAGTGCAAGGGTATCATTGTTGCATGTTGTGGTGGCTGCCAAATTCATCCATAAGTACATGAACTTCCCCTCACTATATTCAAATCATTACTCTTACTCGACACCTCAAAAGCCAACTAAACCATGAACCTTTACATAGCACTCCTATTGAAAACAAAGAATCATTGGCTCCTTTGCCCTTGTTGACAACTCCTTCACCTATCAATTCCCTAGAAAATATGACCTCTCTATCCTCTACATTGGGATACCATTGTTTCTCCAATTTGCCACCAGAAGAGGATCTTCTTTCTGACCTATACCAAGTTTCCCCATATCAAGTGAGTGAATATCAACCTTCTCCCCCAGCTGCATTGAGGAAACCTTGTCAATGCTGATCCATCTACAAAATGGTGAAAGAGTTATTCACTCATGTAGAAAAGTCCCCCGTTTGAATGCTTTTTTTAAGCTCAACTCCACATTTTGGCACCTTTGCTAAACCATTTGTTGTGATAAAACTTGGGCTAGCTAAATGGGATATGATCACACCTAATTCACCCCACTTGGGAGAAGTGAGAACACCTCTTTCCAAAAATAATTCCTATATAGGACTAGCTAGCTCAAGAGATTCCCAAACAATAGCTACAAGCTTATTGCATGCTTCCTTCTTTTAGCGGGCCAATGCTCAGTAAGGATCTTTCTATCATCAAGAGACTCTAACACCTCTATAATATGACCACTCCTTTTCTCAAAAGATGGAATGCCATGCATTATGAAGCTGCTATTATAAGAAATAGGGTTGTCACCATGGCCAAACAATGCAATATTTCTAGTGTTGTCAAATATGATCCAACATACTATGAGGACACCTCTTTATGCGCCATCATCGAGGACCTTATTTTGACATCTCCCAAAAAATTGTTTCATCATTTGCTAATTGTCAAAGAAGAGCTCCATGTTGCTAGTTAGTTCAAAGGCCCATCACTCCTTGACAACATTATATCCTATCGCTACAAGCTTGCTAATTCTACCCACTAACACCTTGGATGCCCTAGCGGAATTTGAGTATCACCCAAACTTTTACAACTGATGGATTCGTGAGACTTTGTCTGTTGTACAACACTAAATACACATTTTTCCCTATAAATAAGAATAAAATTGTAAACCATGAGCACTCTACACACAACATTATGACCTACTCTCCCATGCTAGAAATCTTGATCCACTTTTACAGGAGGGGAGATAGAAAAAGACCGAATTGACCAAGACCAAAGCCAATGGATACAATCGATATTTGGATGGACAAAAGAAAAGTCAAATATAAATATTCATGATCTCAAAGAATCAAGGGTTCATCTTTCGTTTCTATACACTTGATGGAGCCAATTGGATTTGATTGGAAGGATGGTGCAGGAAAAAGTTACTATTGTTTCTCAAACTAATTATAGAAATTTGGCTCTATGCATAGCAGATTCACCATGGGTAATTCATGGGAAGGGTGTCTAGGTAGATAATAATTTTTTATTCTCCTACCATTAAAATGGCTAGTGGACTAGTTGTCTAATATTCAAGTGCTTGATGTTCTATGTCCTACTAATTGCATGGATGCAAAAGGGTCCAAGGCCTCAGAGTTTCAACTTTTACTTTTGGCCTTTAATTGCATAGAGTAATACAAGATCCCCCTTGTCAAAGGATCATTGCTTGATATGCTTGTGTCAATCTAGGCCTTTCATTAGGCTTTCTTAATAGAGCAAGTAGAGCATGGGTGTCTAGTAATCATATTTCAGTTAAGCGCTCGAGATCTCCAAGGTGATGTTGCTAGGCTCTACTCTCTTCCTACCATTCTTGATTAGCAATGCATAGGCTAGGGACTAAAAACTCTACGAGCACAAAAACATCTGTGCCATATGTAAGTTAGAATAGAGTTTGTCTCATACCAGCCTTGTAGGCAATCTAGTAGGCCCATAGTGCTACCATGAGCTTAGAATCCCAATTTGAATGCAATGATGAGATAGTTTTGCCAATACATTGATGAGAACCTTTTTTGTGCTTCTACTTGGCCAATGTTTGGGAATAATAAGGTTGGACTTTCTATGGATGACCAAGAATACTAACAGTAGGAGCTCGATCACTTGGTTGAGAAAGTGGATCTCTTAGTCACTAAAATTTCAACGGGGCAAGTGAATCATGAAATAACTTGCTCATAGAGAAATCATATCATGGTTTGTGCATCATTTTTATGGGTTTTCTTGGCCTCGTCCCATTTATTCATGTAGTCTCGGTGGCTATAATGATGTATTAATCCTACTAATGTTGTGCAATTGGACTAATAAGTCTCATGAAGTTTACGGCTGGAGGAGAGAGGGATAAAAAAATTTGCCATTATCCAATTAACTATCCTCACGACTTATCCTTTTGGCCTTGTCTTCTAGAGGTGGTTCATGCGTGTTTCTAAAAATTTGGAATATTACAATACTTGGCACCACCGATAGACTGACAAGGCATGGGCCCACAGACATCCAAATGTACCAATGCCAAGAGCTCACTCATGCGTGGCCTACCAGACTTTTTATGCGTAGACCTAGTCTGCCTGTCATAAAGACAATGCTCACATGAATCAAAACATGCATAATCAAGGGGTGGTAAGTACTGCAAACCAGAAAGCATTGGATTGGTGATTGCTTATTGGTATGAGTTCCATTTTATTCTTTAAAATAGATAATTTCATGTGTTGGCACTCCACTACAAAGGGAATGGGGGTAAAGCGACAGTCGTTTTCGATGCAAATAGCTATGCCACTCTAAGAAAAAAAAGTGGCAAAAACCCAAGCGCGGCATTTTTCCGCAAAGAGTTTGAGAGAGAGCGAAATAGAGAGCAAAAGAGATCATGGCTTTGGGAGGGAGAGGGAGAGGAAGAGAGAAAGAGAGAGAAGGAAATCTTCTCACCGCCTCCTTATGTGAAGAAGAGGGAGAAGTGCATGAAGGAGAAAGAGGGGACATTGTGAAGAGGAGATGAAGAATCCATCCTCGGGCCTTTGCGATAAGTACATTGCCTCCTCTTGGTTTTTTTTGTGCTTTCTTCTTTTTCTTTGTTTGTTTTTCTTGAGAATGAGATGCATTGAGGGAGAAAGAGAGGAAATGAGAGGGAGAAGAAGAAAGGAAAAGGAGGAGAGAACGAGAGAGACAGAGAATAAGCATGAAAGATAATAAAGAAAGAGAGAAAGAGAGAGAGAAAGGGAGGGAGAGAGGAGAATGAGTAAGAAAACAATGAGGGGATGAAGAGAAAGAAAGAGAGGGGTAACAAAGAAAGAGAAAGAGAGAAAGAAAGAGAGGGGGGAGAGAACATGAAACAAAGGGTGAAGGGAGAGGTGGATAAAAGGGTGAAGTAAAGAGAAAAAGGATGGTGGAAAAAGAAAGAGAGAGAGAGAGAAAGTGAGGGAGAATGAGTGAGAAAATAATGATGGGGTAGAGAGAAACAAAGAGAGGGGCAACAAAGAAAGAGAAAGAGAGAAAGAAAGAGGGGGGGAGAGAACACGAAACAGAGAGTGAAGGGAGAGGTGGATAAAAGGGTGAAGTAAAGAGAAAAAGGATGGTGGAAAAAGAGTGAGCTAGAAAGAGAATTGGAGAAAAAGAGACAAAAAGAGGGAGAAAAGAGAGATAGGAAAAACAATAAATAGAGAGCGAGAGAAAGAGAGAGAGAAACAGAAACGATGAGAGAATTAGAGAGAACAAAATTATAGAAAGAGAATGGTAGAGGGGGAAGAGAGGCATGAAGAGGGGTGGGGAGAGAGTCTTTCAAAGCCTTGTTTTATGATTTTTTAAAAAAAATTTATCTTTAATTTTGATTTTATCGAGATGCGTTGAGTGTGAATGGAAAGGAAAAGAGAGAAGAAGTGAGAGTAGGGAGGGAAGATGGGGGGATAAAGAAACATTTATAGAAATAGAGGGAGAGAGAGAAGTAAAGAAGGATGAAGGGAGGCAAATAAAAAAAGAAAAAGATAAAGAGAACAAAAACCTATTGTTTTTCATAACATAGACAAAATGGAAAACGATAATGGTCGTGATGTCCAAGATCGTGAGGCGTATCTTAATCAACATGTCCTGTGTCATTTCTCTCAATGTAAGCTGGCAATCAGACAAAAGCGTCGCTTGTCTATAGAACACCTACGACGCTGTGGCCAGTTCCAATCGAAGATCATTGATCAAACGATCTCAAACTTTGAGCAAACGGTAAGAAAAGTGTGTATCAATCATGCCTTACATTCACAAGCTAATTGAATAT
Organism: Lygodium microphyllum; assembly: GCF_053477565.2. Classification (NCBI taxonomy): domain Eukaryota; kingdom Viridiplantae; phylum Streptophyta; class Polypodiopsida; order Schizaeales; family Lygodiaceae; genus Lygodium; species Lygodium microphyllum. The sequence continues at coordinate 57,324,208 of NC_141159.1, read as the reverse complement.
CATGTACAAAAACATTAGTCGTGCCCGTAAAATTTATACAGGGAGGTGACATCTCATCCCAAGGAGGAATGCACCTATTGTAGCTAGTTAGAAGAGTTTGTGGGCGTGCAATGGATGGAGTGCCTAAGCCAATCCACCACTTGGAAGGCACGACTCAATCTATACCCTCAATACCAAAGGAGACAGGTAGCCTTTCGGACCTTCCTTCAATCTTGGAGCCTGAGATGGAGGCAATGACCGATGCATTGATGCCCATGGATGTCGAGGCATCTGATCCACTAAGAGATGAATTTTCCATACCATTATATAATGGGCGCTGATTATCTCACCTGAAGACATTGCTTGCGCACCTAAGTGTGCAGGAAAAATATGGGTGGAGCGATGCAAGTGTGACCAAGTTGTTCAGGTACATTCTGCATACGCTCCATTGATTTTTTTGACTCCATTATAAAAACTACTTGTGCTTTTTCAAGGTGTTTTATTAAATTTTTCATGTTGCTGAAGTATCGTATATTACCACTTGGAAATACCATACCTGAGTCTCGTGATAATGTGCAACATGTTTTATGAAAGCTTGGTATGGACTAGAACAACATCCATGCATGTGTCAATGATTGCGTGCTTATAGGACTATGGAGACATGTCCAAAGTGTGATGCTCACAAGTATCGACAAGATTTGCAAGGGCAAACCATCCCTTAGAAAATTTTTAGACACTTTTCACTTATTCTGCGTATATGTCACATGTTTTGTACGTCAGGCATGTCAAGCTTGACAATGTGGCATGTGCAGAATATATCCACACATGGAGTCCAACGAAGATCAGTGGATTCATGTGCATGGAGCTACATTGAGTCTAGCTTTCCAAGCTTTGCAGGAGAGCTAAGGAATCTTTGGCTCGGTTTTGCTATGTGCCAACTAATCTAACTGTTTCAATGTATAGTACAAAATATATAGTGTGGCGTGGTCATGCGGGTGACATTTCCGCGTCAAACACATTGACCAAATGTACTCCACAACATATTGTGGTATCATGGTGGCAAAGTTTGAGCAAGTCAGTCGACGGCGAGCCACGAATCCAAACACCATTATAGATAAGATGGAGTATTTTGGAAACTTGCAAAGTGTTATCTCAGTGGATTACTGTAGCTTCTCCATGATCATATTCGATGTGCAGTGGTTCAAACTGGTATTGGAAGGAGCTAGGGCAACCATTCGGCAAGGTCCAAATGAATTTCTCAAAATAGATTCTGAGAAAAGATGGACGGATTTGTGCAATATGTTTGTCTTGCTGGCTCATTGCGAATAGGTGCATGAACTGTTTTAAAAAAAAATTTCACGACACAAAACTATCACAAATGTTGAATCTCTCTTATATGTGATTTTGAACAGGTAATTTTCTATCCAAACCCTGACAACCTCGATGGTGGTATATTGTGCCTTTAGCTCCTTGGAGTACAAAAGTGTATGATAAAATCAATGTTCCCTGTGTAGATGAGGAGAGTATGGAGGTGGAGGGGTCGATATTGCAAGGGGTGGAGGTCGAAGATGGCTTGGAGGGTTGTCGGAGGGGTTTTTGTCGAAAAGTCGAATCCACCGAGGATTAGAAGTAGAAGGAAGTAAAGATAGGAGATGGAAGAGAAGATAGAGAATACCCAAGTGGTAAACACGAAAAAAACAAATCACAATGAATTGAATTAATATGTATTGAAAGAACCTGGAATATTTGCACTACTCAGAAGCAATCTCCAGGCATTAGTTCTCCTGGAGCTCCTTCGTAGACTAAAAAAGTGGATCAGAAAAAATTAGCTCTTTCTCTGTTGCCCAAAACCTGAATTTGATGGCTCCGTTGGCTCCGAAAGGGGGGTAAAACATCAGAGTACCTGATCACGGATCTCCCAGATCACTCCTTCTTCTTCCTTCAATTCAATCTGCAGTTTTCAGCTTGTTTACATCGATTGCGACACACACGATTTTGTCAATCTGTCTTTTTTATGAAAAATCTCCTAATTGGTTGAAAAAGCAACTAGCTTTTTGCATGCCATCCTAATCTAGAAGCTTTTTCTAATTTTTGCAAATTTTTACAATAAATAATATAAAAAATAGACTAAAATTATCCAAAAATCTAGTATTTTTGGATAATCCATGCAACTCACACTAGTACTAATGGCTCAGATCACATTGACTCTCTAGATCAATAGAGAAGTCGGATGATGATGCATTCCATACTTTTTCACAATGTGTCCTCATAACATCATGACATCCACCCCCTCTGAACTTGTACATCCTCCGGTATGTGCCAAAATCCTAGTTGTCACTGGATTCTGAGTCCTCCTCATCCTCTGCAACCATATCCTTTACTTCTTCATCTTCCATATCTTCCTGGCTAGCCCCTGTATCATGGCCATTATTTTCTTCCAATTCTGGCAACTCATAGGTAGTAAATTCTCGCCTTTTGAATAATTTGATTTTTTCCCTGCTACCGGAAGTTTTATGGCTGTCCCATCCAGCTCATTTAATGCATAAGTAGCATTATTAAACACCTGTCTCACCACATAGGGTCCAAACCATCTTTTGGAAACTTTATGCATGGCACTATGCTGGTTATCTAAAGCTCTATCATAAACCAATACCCGATCCCCATCTTGTATGGTTCTTGGTCTTAGTCTATGCCTTTTGTCAAACCGTTTCTTGTTCTGAATCCTTGCTGCCCTTAACTTTGTAGTTGCTGCCTCTATGTCTTCTAGCTTTCTTTCCAACTGTTTAATGCGTAAGGCCAACAACTCCTCTCGATTCAACTCCTCCTCCCAAGGTAACACACTCCATGTGACTGTCATCTCTTCTATTGACATGATAGGTTTTTGACAAGCTTCTTCAAATTCATCAACCACAGGACCTGCACCCACATTTCTTATGGTCACTTTATTGACTGGTTGCATGTCTTGAATAAATCTAAAGCCCTGTTCTTTTTGGGCACTATAAACCAATGATTTGAGTATGGGGCTGAAGAAGGCTCCAAGATCTCATGCGAATCTTTTCATTTAGCAAATCCATCAGCTTTGGCAAGTAAGCTTTAGGCACTAGAATAGGTCTCAAGTTCCATGGTACATGTGGCACAGTAAATATGACCATAGGAGAGACAAAATTTGGATCCACACAACCTATTTCACTTGGTTGAAATGCAAATGCCTTCCCATGTCTAGCCAACATTTGCATAAAATAGTTTCTCTCAGTAGGCAAAAGAAACCCTTCTGCACCAACTTCCAATTCCTGTAATGTTTCAGATGTAAACTGATGACCTATATCTTTAGGATCTCGTAAGCTTGGCTGCCTTGACACTTTTTCATACATACCCTCACTCTTTGGTGGAAGTGGCAAAGCAATTGGTTTCACCTTTTTGCCATCCTATACTTTGTCTCCACAAGTGCTTTAGCCCATTGTAATCCTTCCTGCTGAGAAAACAATGCTATAACATCATACATATCCAAAGAACATACTGACAACACTCTGTTTTTAGCCTCATTTTTTGCATGTATAGTTGCTGAAATTTCAGCCATGGTGTCAGCAATATTCAGCCCATAAAAGATGCCTGAAATGCCATCATTTTCAACTAACAATCCCAATGATCTCAATTTCTTAATAGCTCGTTTCATAGATGTTCAAAGATGATAGAGAGAGAGACAGGGAAGAACTCCATATCCATGAGTCTTCAGGCTCTCAATGTCTTTTCTTCATTGTTCAACTTAACACTTAACCACCCAATACAATGTATAGTAAACTAGACTGACTAACTCTAGTCAAGTCACTGACTAACTACTAACCTGACTTATTTAATTTAGTCACATGGAGACAGCTGTACACAGTAGCTATCACAGATGTCGGTTACACACCAAGACAAACTGACGGGTGGAGGTTGATTTCTAACAATAGATATGCGTTCAACCCTATACATAGCTTCCATAGGCTTAAACCAACATAAACTGTTTGTTGTAAATTGAGAATTACCAATAGTAAATACGTGCTTCATTTCATTAAGAGGCGAGTATACCCTTTGAACAACACTATTGTAGCCCTGCATTATTGCAATGCTTAATGAAAATCCAGGTCTTTGAATTCCCTTGCATTTGGAACCAAAGGAGACTCTCGAAGCGTATCACGATTTCTAGGATGATTAACACAAACAGTAAGAAATTGGTCTGCTTTCCTCCCATCTTTGCTTCAGACTCTTGCATAAGCAGAACTAGTATCAAGTACCTTTGTTTCCATATGCACTCCTGTAATATAGGGCTTCCCAAAATCATTGCATATGAGGAATTACCTTGCACAAAGAAGTGTTGCTCTTCTTGTACATCACCAATTGTCACTTTTACATTAGGACATGCAGCATAGAGCTCCCCTGAAGAATTATTTGTAGCCCTCATACGCCAACTATGATCAGTGTCCACAGGCCATGCACCATTTTCATACAATCCCCACTCAATGACATTTATCTCAGACCCATGGTCAAGTAAAGCAACACAAGGAGTTTCACACTCCCCTATTTTCACTACCGTTTCAGTGGTAGCTCTAGCCCAATGATTTCTTGTGTAGTGACTTCAAGGAATAAATCCTAGAGTTTCTTCTCCATATTGTTGCATTTGCCTTACTCCACCATGCATATTGCTACAAGACAATGCATTTTCAGCCACTTTCTTCTCTTTTCCACATGCTGTCCACCGCTGATTAGTAGCATCCTGCATAGATAATCTAGTACTTACTTCATGCTCATATTTAGCCCGAATACCCAAAAAACCAGTTTCCTCTTCAAATTGCAGCAATGCACGAGTGGTATCACCAAGAAACTGACGCTTCCTTTTAATTATGTTAATGATCTCATCATGAAATTATCGCTTGGCAATGCCAAGCACCTCTCCCAAGGTAAATTCCACCCGACTGTTTAAGATCCGTTCTTCAAGAACCTTCTTAAGATATGTGGATGTCTCAATGTCAGATTGCAACTTATATCCTGGCTGCTTGCCCTTCTTTTTGCCCTCTTGTTTGTTATCCTGTTTTTGCTTTTGACTGACCTCTTCCATAACATTCTTGGGAGGTGGCTGATTTGCAGCTTTAGGCGGATCCACACTTCTTCTTGTCATTCTTTTAGATGTCCCTGCAATATCTTCATCTCTTTTTTGTTTTTCTTCCATAAGTACATCCGTGTTTTGTACCTTTGCTAAATATGCATACACTGAATATGCATCTACCGGTGATTCCCAACCAGTTATGCCACGAATGTCTTGCCCTGCATGAGACATTTCACTATCAGTGACCTTTCTCTTTTCAGCTGCATGTAAAGCATGTGTCTATATTTTAGCCTTTGGACCAACCATCACTTGGCCATGCATTCTATCCAACTATAGACCAAAAGTAGAAGCATGTACCGCCGCATAAGCATTTCGGATAGCCAAGTCTTCCAACAACTTTTGCATACCTCCCTTTCCAAACTTCAAAGCAAGAGGCAATCCCGTTTCTCGTGCATGGATCTTGCCATTTTCAAAAAGATAAGATGTTGTGCTAAGGCCTCTTGATAGGCAGCACAATCCTTTCTCTCGTGCTGCAAGATGTCACACCATATACATCTTTTTCCAAGCTTAGGGGCTGCTACTCGTCCCCTTTCCTCTTGTCCTTTTTCATCCAATTTTGCAACCTTCAATTGAAGATCCCACATCCCTTTGACCAATTCATCTAAGACATCTTCCTTAATAGAGGGAACAATAGTAAGTATAGCCATAGGGTTAGCCACAGAAGCGGGTGGCTTACTGGATACTTCAACTGTCTTACCCGTAACAGTGGGCAAGCTAGAGATATGCAATCTTTCTCTTCTTCTATGCTTCTTCACAAGCACAGTAACAGCTTCCTTGACATGTTTCCACTTTGTTTTCAAACCTGTCTCTGTAGTCTGATCCTCCAGCAAATCATCAAGCTTCTCTTGAAGCTCAGGATCAGCTGCCTGTAGAAACAATTCAATTTTTTGACCTGCAAGAGCTTGCTGTTTTGCAAGATCCAACTGCTCAAATCTACTTTCAAATTCTCTTAACAATTATGTAGTCACAAGACCCTTATTGGGTTGTATAACCCACTCTTGAAAATTCTTGCGCGTAATCAAACTGGTGTCCTCAATGTAAAATTCTTCCCTGAGTGTCTTCTTGAAGGCTACCCAATCAGCATCCTGCAAGTATAATTCTGTAATCCGTGCTTTCAATTCATGAATAGTAACATGTACAAAATACTGGCTCCATGCAGATTGAGCCACTCCAAAGAATTCCATCTTCTGAGCATAGGTATGTACATATGCAGATACATTCCTGCCATTGAATAACTTCACCTCACACTCAATTGCTTGCAAAGCATTCATCACAACACTTTCTATTTGAGCTGAAGCTTGCGTCACCTGTTGCTGTTGTTGTACCTGCATGAGCATATTCATATTTTGCACCAACTATTGTAAAACATCATTGGAGATTGTATTCGAAGGTTCTCCCATATTATCTTTCCTTATTTTGTGACGACCTTTCACGTCAGGTTCACCAATGTCGAAGGGGTTTTTGTCGAAAGGTCAAATCCACCGAGGATCAGAAGTAGAAGGAAGTAGAGATAGGAGATGGAAGAGAATACCCAAGTGGTAAAAACAAAAAAAACAAATCGCAATAAATTGAATCAATATGTATTGAAAGAACCTGGAATCTTTGCACTACTTAGAAGCAATCTCTAGGCATTAGTTTTCCTGGAGCTCCTTCATATACCAAAAACGTGGATAAGAAAAAATCAGCTCTTTCTCTGCTGCCTGGAACCCAAATGTGATGGCTCCATTGGCTCCGAAAGGGGGGTAAAACCCTAGGACACCTGATCACGGATCTCCCAGATCACTCCTTCTTCTTCCTTCAGTTCAATATGCAGTTTTCAGCCTGTTTTCAGTGATCGCAACGTGTGCGATTTCGTCAATTTGTCTTTTCAATTAAAAATCTCCTAATTGGCTAAAAAAGCAACTAGCTTTTTGTGTGCCATTCTAATCTAGAAGCTTTTTCTAAATTTTGCGGATTTTTACAATAAATAATATAAAAAATAGACTAAAATTATCCAAAAATCTAGTATTTTCGGATAATCCATGCAACTCACACTAGTACTAATGGCTCAGATCACATTGACTCTCTAGATCAATACAGAAGTCGGATGATGATGCATTCCATACTTTTTTCACACTGTGTCCTCATAACATCATGACAATGTGTAGAGAAGGCAGATTTGGGCAAAGATGATGGAAAGACAGGAGGCTAGGAATTATTTGAGAACAAAGTGGACTTCTTCTTTTGTGGCGACCTATCTATCAACCTTCTAGTATACGTGGAGTTGTGCAGGGAGATTGACATGGGACCATGGGCTATGTCATACTTATAGCATTCGCCTACTCAATTCGTTGATGAATCACTTATAAGGATACTTTAGAATATGAATTTTAAGTAACATCAATTTTTTCAAAGTTATATTACCATGCTTTACTTGAATCTTAATATTGATAATACTAACATCATTTTCTATCCGTGCATGTTACCTTTGAAGTTATTAAAAGAGTAGGATAAGTCGAGGGATGAGCGATGAGGAGTTGCAGGAGATATTCGCATGTATGTCTCTAGATCAGATGGCCCAATTCAGAAATATGTCGCGCCAGGAGATATCATAGACACCATCAGGTCATTCCATTAGATCTACTTCGGCACACACTGATGCTTCGGTTTCTAGTAGACAAGATCGATTTGAAATACCTACACTACTCCATCTCACAACATAAATCTCAAAAAGCACAAAACCTACTTCCCAAGGAGATCGAATACCATCTTCAACCCCCTCACTTCCTACCTATCTCAAGCACCGGTTCGGGGGAAAACCCTTACTTTGATGCTCGATTTGAAGCGCGCAAACTCTCAAGGCTTGAATCCGTTGGTCCCAGCAACGGAACCAAAATGTGGGAGCTTTCGCTCAACCGCCAAGACCCACGGACCGCTTATTGTTTCAAGCTTTCCAAGCTGAGCACTAATGGCTACCTCTCACATAGCCGAAGCGCCATCCATATCTACGGGTGCACTAGCTTGCTGTGTTGTATCCTTGTTTGTGATAATGGCAGAGAACAGTGGAAATCCCATTATTGAGAAGCTCGACAAGAACAACTACCCTTCATGGAAGTTCCATGTGACGAACTTCCTCATTGGAAAGGGCATTTATGAGTTTGTTTCAGGTGAAGAAAAGGAGCCAGAGCTGGGTATCCCTCGTGGTATGGGGAGGAGACAGCCATTAACGGCCGCCACCCCTTCAGCCTGGGGGCTGCATGCCCCCCTCTCTTCCTCTTTACTCACTCTCTCACTCACTCACACACACACACACACACACACACACACATTCTCTCTCTCTCTCTCTCTCTCTCTCCCGACAAGTTGTCGGTGGGGAGAGAGAGGGAGAGTAAAAAAAATTATCCTAAATTTAAAAAATTTTAAGGGGGGGTTCTCATGGGGGGCATGGGGGATATTACGTAAGCTTGGCATCCTCAACTATGGCCATTTGATTGTAGCTTGCAAAACCCCGGTCAATATAGTCGAAATCACAGTGTACCCTGAAACTGCTGTCGACAACCTTGTGGCTCTAAAACAGGGCTTGAAATGGCCTCAGATGCCCAAAATAACTATGGAAAAGCCCTAAAGAGCTTATATGTAGAATATACAGTGATCTGCTCGCACACCAAATCTCATAGCAATCCGAGATTTTTGCTTGACCCTGCTTCCGCGGTGCCTCCACAGGCAGTATCCAAGAGAGAGAGTGGAAGAATGGGAGAGCTTCTTACCCATTGCTTGCTTGCTCAAACCTTCCTTCTTCTCCTTCACTTCAGCCTTCAAAATCAACCTCTCTCAGTGGCGCAGCTTTGATACTATGTCAAGAATCGCGTGATGGGGGATGTGCTTGAGCTGCTGTGCCAAATACACATTGTATACACAAGAGAAAGCTCACTCAAGAGCACAAGAAGAGAGATGGAGGCCAAAACGTTTTCTTGCTGGTTTCTTATTCTTCTTCCACACACTATACAATGTACACAAAGTATAGATAAGATACAACATAAAGGAAAGTGGCCTTCTAAGTCAAACAGTGCATAACCGACTACACTAGTCGACTAGCATTATATCTTTGCCAGCTGTAGGTAGGTGTAACAAACTAAATATAATAAGTGATAAGTCAGTGGCCATGTGAGTATCATAATGACCACCAACGTGCTAAGTGTAGACGTGCAGACTCATCTAGCCTGGTGGTCCATCATCAATGTCTGCACTTGTTGAGATTTCCATCTCAACAAAAGACACCATCCATAGGACCTTCCAATCCCTCGAGATTGGGCTGTATGTGATCGCACTCCATGTGCGGTCAACAGGGAATTTACTTGCTCAGAGCCTCTCTAAGCTTTCCTAAGCCTTCAAAACTATCCTACAGAACAAGGCCACTTATCACTCAACCCTTTCTCCTCTTAGGTACTCGAGTGATCAAATATCAAAAACACCTATCTCCCTCAAGAGCATAGGACCCCCACTTGCACGTGAGTTTTTCCACACTTTGCAGAGTGTAAGGAAGCATTGGGTTGGGAACCCCAATGTCTTGAACCACCACAATCCACAACTCATCTGGCTGTGCAAGCCCGAAATCATAGGAACCATAACTCATTATTCACAAATCCAAAAGCAGTCATAACCATAAAACATTTTTAACACAGTTGTCAATGCGATGCACAGAATCTATCCCCTTCATCTATTTCCCTGTTCCTTCTTAAAAAGCATTTGATAATACTAATATGATTTTACAATTCTAAGTAAGTGATCATTTTCTTTTGTACTAACCTAATTATCTCCATTTAGCCATCCATTGTGATTATGGGTTATAGCCGCAACCTTGGTTTGTAGTGGAATAATCTGTCCTTCAGGTTGAATGGATTCGGGTTAACTTCCGCTTGCACTTCAGTAGTAGTGACTACTTCCTCTCATTGGGGAACTCTCTGAGCATGACCTCACTCGACATCACGATGTCTCTTGGGAGCCATGGAAAAAGTCGATGAATTTGAACAGCGCTTCCACATAGGTGTGGAGAGAGAGAGAGAGAGAGAGAGAGAGAGAGAGAGAGAGAGAGAGAGAGAGAGAGAGAGAGATTCGGCTGATTGCAGCAGAGCTTCGTTGCGTCAACCAACAGAGAGACTTTAGCACGCGTCGTTGTGTGTCTATATGTGTGTCATGATGTGGTTCTCTACCCCTGTTTATATAGTAATTGGGGGGATAAAGAGAGAAGGCTTACTTTTTAGCATTTTTGATGATGTCATTGATGATAAAGAGATAACTTTCTTTTAGCATTTTTGGAAACATTAATGATGACGTTAGGGAAAGGGCTCCGTTTTTAATAGCATGAAGACGCACCACGTGTCACGCCACCGGGCAAGTGCCACTCTTGCTTTTTAGCATTTTTGATGATGTCATCAATGATAAAGAGAGAACACTTTCTTTTAGCGTTATTGAAAATATCAGGGAAGGGGCTTCGTTTTTTATAACGTGAAGAGGCACTGGGCAGGCATCACTCTAAGAGGTGGTGACTAAGGCGGTGACCAAGGCATAAACCTTAACATCTTGGCCTTGACATACTTGACAATGGGCTACGAAGGCTTCATTGGTGCTGTTGGCTACGCGTGAGAAGCTCCCACTAGCTTATAAGAAAATCTTCTCGGGAGGTCACCCATCCCGGCAATGTCGTCACCCAAGTGCACTTAATTGCCAAGTGATTATCCACTAGGCTAGTTCTTTTTGTTGTTTTATACTACAAACATAGTCTTAATAAGCTAGAATTGGGAGGGTTTCCCAAGTCTTTCTTCCATGAATTGGCATATAGTACCTCATTAATAATAATAATTATCTTTATAATTAGAGCTATTTTAATCATTAGAGCTAGTTTTTAAAAATTTGCAACATAAATCAATTTTTTTTGGAATTTATACGCACATTGTTTAGGAAAATAAAATAAGTAATGGAGACATTACACCTTCAGTGATGAGAGTAATGGGGAAATAGACACTGGGGACCGTTAATCGAATAAATATGAGTTGACTCTAGACCACGCAAGTAGAACGCCTTTAGGATAGAGAGAGGAGTCATGTGCATGGATTGCAATTGAACCTGGTTGGAGCACATAGGCGCAATTGACTATGAGCAGGCATGCCTAGCCCAACCAAGTGACGTATCGTTGCTAAGAACAGAGCTGTGACCACCATGAGAGACTCCCTCTTCAAGCGAAGACAAAGAGTTTAATTCTGAGTCAGAAGTCAACTCAAGTATAGTGATCTTGAGATATCTCGACCTTCCAAGACTAGATGCACCAAGGGGGACCTACCTGTCCACCTAAGGTGCCAACGGTTCAAGGAGGAATGGCAGAAGCTACCTAAGGAAACACATGTAGAAGAGCAATGAAAACCACAAGACCTACCAAAGCGATTCACAAAATTCACAAAAGGAGATAGGGTAGTGATCTTGTTGGGAGCCAAATGACAAGGGCAAGCAAGCAAACCAATTGAAGGACATGCCGAGGTCAAGGAGGTCAATTTAGCCAGGGAAGGGGAGTCACCCTGATCTGTCTTTATAGCCGATGACTTGACTAACGAAGAGGAAGCAAGTCTTATTGCTCTCTTATGAGAGTATATAGATGTCCTTGCTTGGTCCCTAGAAGAGCTCAAAGGGGTAGACCCTAGTGTAGTGACTCACAACATACCCATGATACCTGGCACAACACTGGTCAAGCAGCAACTGTATCCCATGAGTCCGAAGCGTGCCCACACCATCAAGGAAGAAATTGATAAGCTAATGAGAGCAAGATTCATCTAGAAATTGAGCACACGGACTAGGTTTCACCATAGCCATCGTATTGAAGAAAAATGGAAAGATTAGAGTGTGCGTCAATTACAAGAAGGTAAACGCTACTATGAAGAGAGATAAATATCCATTGCCATACACTGAGCACATGCTTGAGAGAGTGGCTGGCAAAGAGGCCTACAGTTTTTTGCACGGCTTCTCTAGATACAATCAGGTGCAAGTGCATCCTAATGATAGGCATACAGCCGCATTTGCCATTGAGTGGGGCATCTTTGCCTACATAGTCATGCCTTTCAGGTTGACTAATGCACCAGCTACCTTTCAACGACTTATGTGCACTATATTCAAAGATATGCTTAGGAAGGAGTTAGAGGTCTTTGTGGATGACTTGTGTGTTCACTCTACTTGGAGGGAACAGTTAGACAAACTTCGAGTAGTCTTTCAATAGTGTCAATTATATAATCTCTCACGTTGAACCCCTTAAAGTGCCAGTTTTGGGTAAATCATGGATGCATCCTAGGGCACACACATTGACACTTCAAAATTCACAGTAAGGGTTGTGTTGTGCCAACCTGGTGAACACAACCTAGATTACCCAGTGAGCTTTGTTAGTAGACAACTCACTAAGATCGAAATGAATTACTCAACAACAGAGAGAGAGGGTTTGGCCATGGTATTTACTATAAAGAAATTTTGGCATTATCTTTTGGCTACGCCTTTTACCTTCTTTGTTGACCATCAAGCCTTGTTATATCTTATTTAATGAACCTTGTGCTACTGGACGCATCACTTGATAGCTACTTTTGATTTTAGAATTTGACTTCTCCGTGGTGGTATGTAAAGGGAAGCAACACTACATGGCTGATCATATATCTCATATCCCTACAGGAGACGCTGCTGGACAAGGCATTGTAGACGAACTGGCATAGACGCACATCTATTCAGCTTATCCAGCAAAAGAGATATGTTTAGAGTCGACATGATGCCATATTGGAAAGATGACATAGTCCAAGTGCTTGAGCACAGACTAGTTGACCGACCAATAGAAAAGGCTCGACTTAGGGAACTCATCCTGAGGATTCAACCCTATCAGTTGTTGATAGTAGGCCAGCCCTATAGGTTGGGGCAAGACGGGTTGCTGCACAAATGCGTGTGTGAGCATGAAATACATGACATAATCACACAGAGGCACATAGCAGAATCGCAGGAGGACACTTCAGTGGAGACACGATAGCCCGCAAGGTGCTGCAGTCCCAGATGTGGTGGCCTACTCTTTTCCGAGATGCATCACGATTCGTAAAGCACTATAATGAGTACCTCCCTATTTGTAAGAATCACATGGAGCTAACCCCAATCATTGCATGACAACCCTTTGAGAAATGGGGGATTGACTTCGTCGAACCCATTAGTCCCGCAACATAGTATTCATAAGAGCTAAGTACATCAATGTCGCCACCGATTATCTAACAAAATGGGCAGAAGCACGTGCTACAAGAAAAAATGACGCTAGGACCACTGCCAAGTTCTTATGGGAGCAAGTGATCTCACGATTCGATTGCCCCATCGAACTTGTTAGTGACCAAAGAACACACTTCGTCAACGAAGTGATAGCTTATCTCCTATCCACCTTCCTAATCATCCATTGAAAATCTTATCCTTATTACCCTTAGGCAAATGGCTAAGCTAAATCCACAAATAAAATATTGATGAACGTCCTGACCAAGGTAGACTCTACTTTGCGCAGTGACTGGGTTAATAGGTTGATGGCAGCCTTGTAGGCTTACCGCACGGCTTATAAAATGATTGTGGATCAAACTCCCTTTAGGTTGACCTATGGAATTGTGGCAATTCTACCCTTGGAGTTATTCGTTTCTAGCTTGAGGATAGCCGTTCAAGAGAGATGGGATGGGAAGGAGGTATGCACGGAACACCTAGTTGAGCTCGAATGCTTATTGGAAACTCGACTTCTAGCCACCCATGTTGTGAGAGTGTGAGGGTGAGGGATTAAGGAGATGAAGCTCTCCACAATCTCCTCTCTTCTTCATCTCTTCTCTTCTCTTCTCTTGTCTTATTTTGGCTATGGAGGATGGATCTTGGAGTTGGAGGCTTGAGGATGCTTGAGCTTGCATCAAGAATCATAGAGCTGCCGGTGTGCTTGAGGGATGAGGCAACTCATTCGAGCATCAAGGTAAGATCACTACACCCCAGTAGAATCGAAGGCACATTGGTTAGGTGAGAGATAGCCATAGGTGCTCGCTTGAAACACTTGAATGAATGAGCAGTCCGTGGGTCTTGGCGGTTGAGCGTGAGCTCCCTCCTACGCTGTCTCTGTCTTTGTCTCTGGCTCTATCTTTGTTTTTGTCTCAGCTACAGCCATGTAATAGGGAGAACAATACATTCATGCTTTTATTTCACAGTTAAAGGTGACTTCAGAAGTCAATTCAGGTTCAGGCAAGAGGTATTTGCCCATTGAAAAAGACTTTGTTTCTTTTGGGAGTTGTCTTATAGTGCCCACTCTCAGGGACTGTGCCTCAATTTTCTTGAGAAAGGTTTAACTTGACGGCTTTTGCATCTCTTGATATACCATCTACTATTTCATTGGGAGAGTCAGTTAAGACTTCAATGGAAGTGGATCCATTACCTTTTTGCGATCCATACAACTTCAGCACCACTTCATGAGGTCCTTTGCCTAGGGTTAGGGTTCCTTTGAAGAACTAATTCGTCCGTGCCCTTGCTTCAAAAAGATATGGTCTTCCCAACAGCAGAGGGTATGATGTCCCATAAGAGTTTGGTTTTACCACCAGATAGGTCAGCCAATAATCTCTTCTTGAGAGGGTTGTCTTCATATATGGGAGAATGCCCAAAGGCTTGAGCTTCTCCAATCGGCTTAGAAATGGGGCAATAGCCACTTTTATCTTCTCTTTTTCTTCTAGAAGTGGCAACATCTACACTTCTTCTACAACTAGAGGTACTTGTACATCCTCCATATCTTGGACCTTTGGTCCTGTCTTTGTAACTGTCTCTATAGCTCTCTATGGCACTATAGTACTCTATGCTATACTGTTATGCTCTGTGCTATTCTATTTATCCTTGGAAAGATTGAACTTCACCATTTTGGTAGAGGGAATGTTCTCTTTTGGAACACTGGGTTCTCTTTTCTTAGCACACGCTTTTATGACAACTTCCAATTCCACCAAGTTGGAGGCAGGTTCTTGGGTCTTCTATTAGGTATTAGTGGACAATGTCACAAGAGCCAGACTAGGATAGTATTTTGTAGTGTGGCCTTCTTCTTTGCATTGATTGCATAGGGCTTTGTAGTCCGTAGACTTTCTAGGGTTTGGACAATTTGGTGAGAAACATCCCTTTTCTCCACATCTGTAACACTCAACTTATGATCTCTGGCTACCGCCAGACTGTTTATGCATTAATGGAAAAATTTAATAATGAATTGTGATTAATTGGTCATCAAATAAAAATGATTTTTGTAGTTTTCACTCACCCACTTCATCACACCATAGGTATACACCCTACGATTACGAGAATTGGGGTTTTTCTTGGTCGTCAGAGATAAAGGTCTTGTCCATCTATATTTATTGGGATGTTCCGAGTCTATGGTTTAGTCCTAATTTTTGTATTGTATTTGGGATACGATACGCATTGAATTTTGTTTTCTTTTGAGTGTTTGATATGGGGTTTTTGGGTGCTTGTTTGTATGCATAGCATGAAGCTTTTAGTCACATATGTGCATAGGTCATGTCAAATTTTTCATAGGATGTGGAATGCTTGGGGAGGTTTGGTCTAGTCCAATTAGTTTTTTATTGTTATTTTTGTTGCCCTATTATCTATGTCAGTGGTGGTATGTGCGTGTTTTGTAGGAATCCTTCCTCCTTTTCTAGTTTTGTGTGTGTATGGATACTCTAGTGTGGTCTAAATGGCATCTTCTTTCACTCCCCTGCTTGTGATTTAGCATGTATCATTAATGGTTCATGATTATTCTCTTCTTTTGGATGCTCATTGTATTTGAAAGGCTGGTCTTCATCACTTTGTGGCCTTGAAGTTCCCTTCAGGATGTAAAGTTGTGTTACTCTTTTTTGGAGACTTATAAGAAGCTTTCAGGCTTGGTTTATGGCCATTGGTTTTGTTTATCCCCTGTTACTATCAATGAGGCCTTGTTCCTAACTTTTGCAGCTTCCCCTATGCCTAGTGGTAATCATTTATTATCCACTATAGATATCATTGCCTTGTTACAGAAGAAAACCTCTACTCCTTTGGTAGCGAACAAGGTTATCACTAGTTTGGGAGTATTGTGGCACATATTTCCTCTCCCTTATGGAAGCAATTATGCCAGTTCCTTCAAGATCACTTTATGTTAGGCAAGCCTACTTCAAAGTGTTTGTCTTGAGAACTCTTCATGGCCTCTATCAGGATCCTGGAAGGGGTTAAGCTTAATTGGAAAATCTTTTTTTTGGCTAAAATGGATCAACATTTTCAATGAGTCACGAAGGGTCAACTCAGTATTGTGTTCTATGGGGTATTTCTACAAAAATCATTTAGTTGGCACCTCCCCTAGGTGGCATTCCTGTGCCTGATCCTATTCCACTTCCACAATAGTCTCCACCTATTCCTTCTCCTCCTATGGAAGTCAATTCAGGATTCTCTACCTGTTCCAACTCCTATGGTACAGATTTCGATACATGAGGTAACTGATAGCTTCCTTCCCTTGTTCTTGTCTTGTATCAACCTCTTTCAAGTAGCACAATGGGAAGGACAACTGGATCTGCAAATTTCTCCTTCCTTTTCAAACAGTACTTTCTGGATCTATGCTTTCATAGCTAGTTTCTCTAGTGTTCAATCTACTTTGGAGGCTTCCATGATTTCCTGCCTTTAGATAATCTATAGGAGTGTATACTTCATTGCAACACAAGGTGGATTCTTTGATCGGTTAGCTTAGCAAAGCTCTAGTAGATATAACTTCTGAAAAGACTGCTTTGAGTGATATCCATACACAAATGACTGCAGCTATGGCTTTGATGGATTCATAGAAGGCCATGATTAAGGAGTTATAAGCTAAGGTTGCCACTTTGGAGGAATCAAATGTGTCTTTAACCAAAAAGAAAAATGCAGCTCTTGAGGAAATGATAGAACCAGCTCATAAGCTTGGTATATGTGAGGGCCAGTTGTAGCATCCTCAAGAAACTGTAGAGTTGCAAAATAAGTTTATTGATGAACTTAATCAAAAAGTTGCTACTCTTTTTGTTCCTCCTCCAGCCCCGATGATGTCTTCTTTGTTTTCTAAGGAAGATCTAGATCATTTGCAACAAAAGGCTAAACCATGTGATGGATTTTCTGCCAAGGTAGAGCGCCTTCAACAGTGTATGAAATTGTGTTTAGGAAGATTTTGTCCACTATGCTGATTTGGTGTCACCTCCATCATCCTTCTAGATTCAGTATCAATAGCAACACTTTGCGTTGTACATCTCCTTGAGTAGTGTGGACATAGAACCTCTAGAGGATGGGCGGTAGAACATGTAGTCAACAAATTTACTCAAAGTAGTGTTTGATAGATTTGTCAAAGTAGTGTTTGATAGATTCCTTCTGTTTTTCTAGCAAAATCCCTTCAGAAATTTCTACTTTCTTTCCCTTCTTTCCCACCCTCATTATCCCTTCAAATATCTTCATTCTATGATTTATCTTACCCACCTCTTCACTATTCCTCTATTATCCCTTTACCATCTCCATTTGACTATATTAATCTTCTTTCACAATCAATGATGGATACTCTTAGATATAGCAGTGATGTCCTCCATCAACGGCGGCAGTCGACATTGAATGATTCTTTGACAAGACCAGTGTTTCATTGGCCTATCATTCCTAGTTCTTGGGACAATTCTATGCAATGTTCTACTTCTTATCTTCAAATTACTAGAGCACATACTTCTTCTTAGGATACTTTGGTACGCTTGGCATCTCATTTTTTTTTATATCTTACTTTTATGCATCAACAGTCTCACTTGAATACTCAGAAGAGTATTCTGAACTTGATGATTAGTGACCTTTAATAGTAGACATACCTCTTGGGAGGAGTATCCACGACCAAATAGGCATTATGGATGATTATTCTTGATTATCTCATGGTACTATTGAGAGAGAGCATGTATGAGAGAGAGTGTGTGTGTGTGTGAGATAGCAAAATCTATACAATACAATGTATCTATGAGTGAGAGATTGTGAGAGAAAGCTATGGAACTATTGAAGAAGAATGCTATGTGATGATTTCTATTCAAAATGGTGTATTCTCTTGTGTTTTTGTGGTCTCTTGATGAATTCTATGAATAATATGAAGAGAGTAATCAAAAATTTTTCAAGTCAAAGCCGTGGGAGAATAAGTTATGTGAATATTTCTTGCTCTTGGTGTTCTTTTCCTTATTGTGGTCACATAAAATATGAAAAACATGCTTGTTGATGATACAATATAGATCTTCTTACAGTAGATTCCTTGTTTTCTTGGTGTTCCTCTTGGGGCTCCAATTTCACATCAAAGGTTATTGCAACCAAGGGTTTGCATAAGGATGACATGTTGCTCCGGTGTCGGGGCATATAAGGAAAAAGGCCTTAACTATTGGGATTTAAGTAAGAAGCTTACAGAGAGTTATAGATTCAAAAGACATGGATAGATGTGCAATCAGGATGTTTTGATTCATGTATAATTGAACACAACAACTCTGTTACATAAAATACTTTTGACTAGTATATAAGCATGAATACAAACTTAGGATGATTGCCTAAAGCACTCTAAGACTATAGCTTAGTAATTTCCTTGATGCAAATTAAGACTCTATGGTAAAACCATACGCAATGCTAAGCACATCAAAATACATGTCCAATCCAAAAACATGACAAATCAAGAGGCTATCGACATCTGGGCATAAGACCAATAGTCGATATGCATTGTTTCTAATGAAAACCTCTTCACTTGAGCCCTACTATTTACTATGATGAATATCAATAAAATAACCCTATAAATCATCTCCAAATCCCATCAAACACGTTCTCTTGAATAGCTTAAAGCTACTATCTATTACAAGAGAGATAGATGCTTCAAGTTAAGACCTTGATTCAATGAGAGAGACTTCATAGACCTCTATGTATAGCAGCCCTACCGTACACCTTATTAAAAACTTGTGTATTTCAGCCCAAAGAAGCTACAAAATTCCCCTTTGATGATTCTAAACCCTTTCTTCAATGTAAAAGAGTAATCAACCCTATTCTTGCTTGTTCAAGATTGGAGATCCCTGGAGAGATTGAAGTAAATTGAATTTGGCATTATGCCCTATTTAGGACATTATATATCCTCTTAAAATCAATCCATAAACTCCACTTGGAAGTATACAAACAATTCCAAAAGAGGCAAAGAAGCATCAGTCCTTTCTTGCCTATGCTTTCATGGATGCAATATGCATTTGTTTGCTTCAATTCTTCCTTGTCATAAGCAGCATGCAACCAGTCTAGAACATGCTAAAAATTGGCATTAGTCCATATATGAGAAGTAGATTGTGGAAAATGTAGCAATACTTTGCAAACCAGATGCATTACACCTTCTAATGATCCTTTCAAGGGTATAGTTTTGAAGTCATCTCCCTTGGTGCATTGTGTCCTTGCGCTTCCAAAGACTGTCTGACTCCTCCAACAAAAAGAAAATCTTCATTCTGTCCATGTTTACGATCTCTCAACCACCTCCTTGGATACTCCTCTTTATCAGCACATGTTTGATATCATCAACAAGTCGACACTAATCTTCATTGACAAACCCTGAGAGTCATGCAAACTTTCATCCTAACGAGATGGGGATGTGAGTATGGATTGCCCTCTATATTCATCAACAAAGTATGAGATAGCAGGTGCCTTTTTCTCTTCAATAAAAATGAGAGGTGAGCTATGAGAAAGAGTATTGCATGCATGGGTTGAGCCTCTCAATATACAAAGAACGATCTATTCTATGCATGGCTCTATAAGGCTCCTCGGTCTTCCTTTCTCTCAATGTATGCTGGCACTCATAGGGCGAGATGTATGATTGCACCATCAATTGCACACATTGCATACAACCTTCGCATAAGTGATAGTGAGAGTTACATTAATGGGTGCCACAAATTGGGATGCCTCTTGTATTCATCAAAATAGAGCATGAGAGGGAGGAGGGGCAAAGCATGATTACCCTTCTATTTCCACCACAGATACGTGAGGTTTGAGGGACATTATGACAACTAGTGATCAAGTACATTCTTGTTTCCTTTTGCACACATGGGATGGGCCTTGACAACCACAACAAGACATGTCACTCTATTTCGAGCATTGCATTACAAGGCTTCCTAGCCTTCCTTCTTGCACCTATGCCAGACGACATGGTGGGATACAATGATATACCATCAATTGTGCATGCTAGCATACTCCCTCTTTGCCTTCCTCTTATCGATTTATAAACCAAGTATGAGACATGGTTTTCTATCATCTCTCTTTGAGTGATGTGAGTACATGGAGCAAGTGATTGCTCTATCATTCTTAACATGAGTGATCGGTGAGCCTAAGAGCTTAGTGCTTCACTGATGACAAACTAGTGGTCTCCATCCATATCGGTACTTCCGTGGGTGCTCCTGCATGCTCCTTTCCATGCTTATATATGCGATAATAAGCTATGATGCCTTCTATAGTCGACGTCAATCTCTTGAGTGATGACAAGTGCCTCTAAGAGTTTGCGTGCCAATGACTCTTAACCACAACCAACTATTGAATGATGAACCAAGTGTTTCTAACCCTATATGTTGTGTTTATGAGTGTATATCATGTTTTAAGTGTTGGAACACAAAGGTTGGGTTGATTATTAGTGTCTAGGCTCCTATTAATCCTCATAACCAGTCAGGAAGGTCTCAAGTGTGGGGATGTGCTCATGTGCATCTGTTCCATATATCATCATGACAATGCCTCCCTATCCAAACTCCAAGTGATCAAATCCCTTTTCTGTACCCTATTGGGGTGCCTTCCCTACCCATCTCCCATGCCACAACCCTTATATGAGGGTTCTCCCCTTTCCTTTTTGTAATGTTTTTACTTTGCTGGTTTTCCATGTAAATGTATCCTTTGATATTATAGCCTTGTTTTTCCCTTTGAAATACATACTTTTTCCGATACCAAGAGGCATATTCCACGGTGGATTTTGTGAGACCATGGTGAATTCCATGAGTTTTTTAATTCCTTGGTGGATTCCGTGAGGTTTTGCGGTGGATTTCATAAAACTATATTTATTTGCCAGGGCTTGTACACAAGGTGGATTCCTTGTGCGAGAAGTTGATGGGGATGCCTGTCCTTTTCAGGCGTCATGTTAATTTAATATGCACGTGAGTGATTCCACGTGGGTGATTCCACAAAATACATATTTAAATTAATGGACTTTTATGAGTTTAGAGTGCACGCTTATTAAATTAAGGTTAGGACAGAGTTCCAACCTATTTATTTATTTTGTAGCTAAAGACTGCTAGGCATTCAGTTTTGTTGATTTAATTTTATTATTTTCTAACAATTGTAAATGCTTTAGTTTATGTGTAGAGCACACATCGGTGGCATTGGGAAGCATTGGGCGATAGCGTGTATTCAATTTACCTAGAAGAAATTATCATTTTTTATGGGTACCCGTCTTATCATTAAAGGCATGGCACTAATATTTATTTAGGTGCGCTTATTTATTGAAGCACTTGACAAATATTTACTATTTTGTATGCGCATGGGTACTCGGTTTAAATATTTCATTATTTGACATTGTATTTGGGCATAGCTCGACTTTTGGGCTGCCCGACCGCTTTATTCTTTATTTGGACAAAAGCAAATACAAAAGCCAAAGCATGCTAATTGTAAAATTGGGCTATTTTTGAGCTTTGAGATGAATAAATTTATAAATACATGCCTTGTGAAGCACTCACACAAGGCATGGGGGGAGATTGTACCCAATTTGACTTTTTTTTTCATGTCGTGCAAATCTTCCTTCTTGTTTTATGAGCTTTAGTAGAGCTCTGTTGTACTTGGGGATCTTCTGGCACTTGCTATGTACGCATTCAACATATGATTTGCACACCAGTGGTATCGGAGCAAAGTTGAGATTGAGGGCTTCCAATTGCTTACCATCTCATGCGAAGGAGAAGCTCCTGGAATGAATGGGCTCTATAGTTAGTCAAACCATCAATACCAATGCGTTCCTGGCGGTGAAGAACCCCTTGTTGTGCTATTGGATTGCGAAGAAGGACCACTCTCTAGTGAGACAGAGGACCACTTTGAAAGCTCCTTTATCAGTCAATTGGATTATAAAGCTTAATAAGCTTTATAAAAAGCTTAACCCTTCAAATTTCAGCGAGACTGTGGCGGCAATATGTTCTCGACGGCGCTAATTCAAACGACGACATCCTCTTGTATTGTTGCAAACCAAAATGATTTCATTAAGTTTTTTCCTTAAAAGCTTAAGCGTAAGGTTTTAAGCTTTCCTAAAGATTCAAAATTTCAAACCTTCCATAGCAGTTGTTCACACTGAACTTACCCCAAACTACTCTCGAAAGCCTTAGCAAGCCCCTATTTGTAGATGCACTCTATCAGAGCCAATTTGTAGCAAATAAATTATTATACGCAGTCTACACGGATGAAGTATTCATTGGAAAAAGACCTTCATCAATTATCGCAATCGCAAAGAAGAAAGATTGTAAAAAGCCATATTTAAAAAAAAGCAAGCCTTGTAAACCCAAACTTGAGCTACTACGCTCATCCCTGTAACAAGATTTCGAGTGTGTGAGGTTGTTTGAAATTTTGTAGGATGTCCGATCAAACCATGGAAGATTTTATGGTTGAAGGTGATTTAGCACAACCAATGATGGAGCAAAAATTGGACCTAATTATGATGCAACTTCAAGAGGAACAAAGAGCACGTCAAACTTTGCAATCTCAATTGGCTACTCTTCAACAATCTATTGTTGATCAAGATGGACCACAATCCAAAGATGTTATACGACATATGATCGATGCGACACTTGAAGCATAGTCTATCAGGAAAGAAGCCAAGATAAGTAAAAGAAGTTTCAAATTTGGTACTTTTAATGGGCTACGTGACGAAAAACTATTCTCGCTTTTATCAATGAGTTTGATGATTATTTCCATGAAGAATAAATAGTATGTCGAAAAAGACAAACTCAAATGTGTCACTAACCATTTAATGGACAGAGCATCGTTATGGCGGACTGTTGTCGGCAAGAGTATTGATTATCCTACTACTTGGGAGGCCTTTCAAAAGAAAATTTTGTAGAATTTTCTTCCACCTCAATTTCATGAAAAAGCAATCAACCAGTGGGATCTTCTGCAAACAACAAAGAGATTGTCAGCCTATTTCGCAATACACTGAGCGCTTCTGGAACACCTTATTGCAACCTCGAATGCTTGAAGATGTACCCCTGAGGCGATCCACAAGCGCAAGTATATGTCTGGTTTTCTTGGTCACTTCTATGCGGAGGTGAACATGTTTAAGCTAATGACTCTGGAGGATGCGATTTCTTTAGCCCATGACCTTGAAGACAAAATTCGTGGACAAGAGAAGCGACCACAACAATTTTCAACTAATGGTAACTTCGGTAAAAAGCAATTCAATTCTAACTTTCAAAGATTCAATCAAAATCACTTTGTTCCTTCTTCTTTTCGTAAATCTTGGACACAACCTCTTCCTTTACCATCAAACACAAATCCAAACCCTAAGCCTTCTCTTCAGCCAAATCCCAACATACCCAAATCCAGCCATTACCAATAATGTTTCCAAACCCAAGCCTATAGTTTGGTATAAGTGTCAATGACTTAGACACTTGGTGGTGAATTGTCAATCCAAGAAGCCAACAGTTCAAATCAACTACTTGGGAGTGACTGAAGACGAAGACCATGAAGAAATGCTAGATTTCACTAAAGATGATGATGATATCGGTACTATTTCAAATACTTTACCAAGTATGCCAAGTCCTCATTCATTATTAATGATGAAATGTCTTGTGCATGGTCACGAAAAGATTGTTTTACATGATGATGGGAGTTGTGGCCATGGGGACCATGTACTCACCACCATTAAACAGAATACCCGAAAGGATTCGCATCCCCAGGAAAGGATTTGATTTGCAGAGCAAATAAATCGTTTTACAGCCAAGAATGCCAAGAAGCATTGATGAGACCCATAGAGCAGGTTCGCCATCATTTGCGATAAAAGAAAAGAGCTGTCTCTCTTGGACAGTCGTTATGTGAACAATAGTCAAGCGATCCGATGAGAGGAGGCTCGCTTTGCTAGGCTGCGTGAGATTGTCTGTCTAGAAGGTATGGATACTTAAAGGCTTCTTGAGGGAGGATATTAGAGGCTCCTTTTGCAGGAGATTGTGGTGTCCGAAGGCAAAGAGATATGCATTGTGGTATCGTGGTACACGTAGTGGAGAATCATAATATTGTGCTAGGTGCTACATTTGTGAGCATGTATACTACATGTGTTGTGCTTGCAAAAGTGTGAGAAGTGTGTGATGCGCTTCCATCACAGCATTTAGTCTCTTGGACTATAGTCATTGGAGATACTGCTGAATACCATTTCTGGACAGGTTGTATTGTTGTTTTCTTCTGAATTTGTAGCAATCATAATGTCTGACACAACACAGATCACTCAAATCGTGGGAGACAAATTGACCAAAGACAACTATAGTGTTTGGTCTTACAAGATGGAGAATATTTTGATGGGTAGAGGTCTATGGGACCTCATAACAGGTGATGATGAATGTCCAGAAGTTCCCAAACATCCAACTGAAGAGCAAAAGAAAGCGTACAAGGATTGGACTAGGAAGAACATGAAGGTTTTGCATTGGATCTCCATATCTATTTCAGAAACATTGATTCCTCATATCAAAAAGGCAAGTACTTGTAAGGAGGCATGGAAAATCATAGAAAAAATGTATGGAACATGTACAGAGGCTTGTAAGATACAACTTAAGTAGAGATTACATGGTGCATAGAGAGGCAATCACAGTATCAGTGACTATGTGGCAAAAATCAAGCAAATTTCAGAAGACCTTGCATCCATTAATGCACCTATTGATGATGATGATTTAGTGTCAGTGACACTAAATGGGCTTGGAACACCTTTCAAATCTTTGGATACCTCTATTTCCATTAGGGGAGGCTCTATGCCTAACTTTGAGGAGCTTATTGGATTGCTACTTACAGAAGAAATCAAGTTGGGATTGAATGCATCTAGCAGTGGCAAAAATGCAGGTGGAGATAGTGTCTTCTATCACCAGAGAAGTCGTGGCAGCTCATCTAGAGCTAGAGGCTCTTCACTTGGTCATAGTAATTATGGATTTGCTCGTGGAAGAGGTAACTTTGGTCGTGGTGACTTCATGCATAGAGGCAGGGGGAGATCTTTCCCTAGAGGTAGAGAACAATCTAGTCCTTCTTCACAAAGAGATGGCACTTGTCATTATTGTGGGTAGTTTGATCACTTTGAGAGGGTTTGTTATCAGAAACAGAATGCCATGTCTAGGGGTCGTGGAAGGATCCAATATGGCCACTATGCATGCACTTATGGTAGTACAGGTTATGGACCTAGAGGTGGATCGCCTAGAGGTCACCTATTTGCTATGGAGCATGTGCTTGGGAGCATGACTCACCCTCTTTGTGAGAATGACTGGTTTTTGGATTCAGGAGCTACAAACCACATGACTCATCATGTTGAGTGGTTTGATAGCAAGGAGCAAATGCAGAATGATGAATACGTTGCCACTGGTGATGATACTTTACACAAAATCACTCATATTGGTACTGTGCCACTTACTAAAGATGGGATTGAGAACAAGCTTGGTGATGTACTTTATGTGCCCACAATAACTAAGAACCTAGCATTGGTTGGTTAAATGATAGATCAAGGATTTCAGGTGAGATTCAATAAGTTTGGATGTTTCATTGAAGAGTTCCATAATGGGAGAACTGGCAGGGTGATTGCTCATGGTAGAAAGAAAGGGAGATTGTTTGCTTTGGATGCAGGTACTCCAGTGATTTAAAACTCTATGTATGTTGAGAGAGGACAT
Organism: Lygodium microphyllum; assembly: GCF_053477565.2. Classification (NCBI taxonomy): domain Eukaryota; kingdom Viridiplantae; phylum Streptophyta; class Polypodiopsida; order Schizaeales; family Lygodiaceae; genus Lygodium; species Lygodium microphyllum. The sequence goes on along the minus strand of NC_141159.1, from coordinate 57,298,168 downwards.
GGGCAAGATAAGGATGTGGAATTATGGCATAGACGGATTGCTCATGTTAATTTGCAAAGATTGAAGCAAATGCAATCAAAACAGCTAGTCCGTGGTCTACCACATTTAGGATATGTGAATTTTGATCATGTATGTGAGGCTTGTCAATTTGGCAAGCAATCCAAATTGCCATTTCCAAAGAGGGGGAGAATAAGCGGCTATCCTTTGGAAATAATACACTCAGATATTTGGGGCCCATGTCAAAATGTTTCCATGAGCAGAAAATGTAGATTCTATATCACTTTCATTGATGATTTTAGCAGGATGACTTGGGTGTACTTTATGCAACATAAAAGTAAAGCATTTGAAAAGTTCTTGGAATTTAAATCTATGGCTGAAAAGAATTTTGGATGCTACATAAAATGTTTGAGGTCAGATAATGGTGGAGAGTACATGTCATATGAGTTTTGTGACTTCTTGAGAGATCATGGTATCAAAAGGCAATTGACATGCAGGTGTACACCTCAGCAAAATGGTGTGGCTGAAAGGAAGAATCGGATTATTGCAAAGGTTGAAAGGGCAATGATGAACCAAATGAACATGCCATTGTCATATTGGGCAGAAGCAGTGCATACTGCAGTTCACATTGTGAATAGAACACCTATAGCCTTGACTCATAATATGTCACCATATGAGAGAATGTATGGCATGACACCCACTGTTGCATACCTAAGAGTCTTTGGATGTGTCTATTATGTTCATGTTCCGGTTGATTTGAGAAAGAAGATGGAACCTAAGGCTGTAAAATGCATTTTCCTTGGATATCCTGATGAGAAGAAGGGATACAAATGCTATGATCCAATGAATAAGGAAGTATACATAAGCAGGGATGTCAAATTCAGTGAATATGAATCATGGTACAAGCCCAAAATTGGAGTGGATGTTGATTCCTATGAAAGCAATGATGATGATGGCTATGGAAGGAAAATTTCAGCAAACAACAAGGCTGAAAATCAGCATGTGGAAGATGCTTCAAGACCTCAAGAGAATGTGGAAAGCAGTGGCAGCTACAGTCCATGTGGTAGATTGAGATATGCACAAAGGAGTGCAGAAGTTACAAAAGGTAAGAGACCAATGATTGAAAGTTCAGAAGATGAATCTATAGATGACGAGTATGGCATTCCGCATGTTAAAACACCTGTCACTAGAAGTGCAGGAAAGTATGTGCCACCACATGCTAGATCAGATGAGACACACGGTAGTGCACCTCAATTGAGAAGGTCAGAATGGGTAAGGTATCCAGTTGATAGATTGACTTATAATGGGTTCATGAATATGCATTATGCATACATGGTTTCTTATGTACAACATGTGGAGCCTACTTGCTTTGAAGAAGCAGTAGAGAGCAAAGAGTGGAGACAAGCAATGGATGAAGAGATGGATGCACTAAGGAAAAACAAGACTTGGGATTTGGTGAAACTACCTTATGGCAAGAAGTCCATTGGATGTAAATGGGTTTATAAGGTCAAATGTAAGTCGGATGGTTCTCTTGAAAGGTATAAAGCAAGGCTAGTTGCAAAAGGATATGCACAAACTTATGGTTTGGACTATGAAGAAACATTCAGCCGAGTAGCTAAAATGACGACAGTGAGATCAATAATTGCTTTGGCTTCTATCTATGGTTGGAGGCTTTATCAAATGGATGTGAAAAATGCATTTTTGAATGGAAACTTAGAAGAGGAAGTGTACATGGATCAACCAGAGGGCTATGTGGATCCAAAGTACCCACATTATGTGTGCAGGTTGAAGAAGGCTTTATATGGATTGAAGCAAGTACCAAGAGCATGGTGTGATAGAATCAACAAATTCTTATGCAGTATGGGATTTCAATAGGGCAAAGCTGATTATTCACTTATGTGAGGCATACAGAAGATGGTATGGTTGTTGTGGTCATCTATGTTGATGATCTCATTATTACAGGTACACTTGAGAAGGAGATTACTGAAGTCAAGCATGGGTTACATAAAGAGTTTGATATAAAGGACCTTGGTTTGTTGAGATACTTCTTGGGTATTGAGGTTATTGACACACCTCATGGTATATGGCTGATACAAAGGCAATATGCATTGGAGATGTTGGAAAAATATGGCATGACAGGATGCAAACCGGTTGATACACCATTGGATCAAAATGCTAAGTTGATGAATGATGGATCTTATGTTGAGGATGTTACTATGTTCAAAAATATGGTTGGTAGTCTTATCTACTTGAACATTACAAGACCAGACTTGAGTTACACTATTGGATCGATAAGTCAATTTATGCAGAAACCATGCAAATCACATTTGGATGTAGTGAGAAGAGTTCTTAGATATGTGAAGAAGACAACTGGATTTGGGGGGTTGTTTTATGAAAAAGGAATCAAGCCTACATTGTTTGGATACTCAGATGCAGACTGGGCAGGTAGTTCTATGGATAGAAGATCTTCTAGTGGCTATGCATTCTCATTTGGATCAGCCATGGTAAGTTGGAGTAGTAAGAAGCAACCTATAGTTGCTTTATCAAGCACTGAAGCAGAGTATAGAGGCATTGCATTGGCAGCATGTGAACAAACATGGCTGAGATTGATCTTATATGACATTGGGATAGAGATTGATGGTGGAGTCGTTATGTATTGTGACAATGTTATTAGCATTATGTTGGCAAAGAACCTAGTCTACCATGCAAGAACAAAACACATAGAAGTGCCCTATCATTTCATTAGAGAAAAAGTCATTGATGGAGAGATTGACTTGGTCCATGTGAAAACAAATGACCAAGTTGCTGATATCTTTACCAAAGCATTAGGTAAAGATAAGTTTGAGTACTTCAGGAGTGCACTTGGAGTCTTATGTGTGCAAGCTCATTCTAAGCTTGAGGGGGAGTGTTGATAAATATGTCATATCCTATGGTTGTATGTATCTAAAGTACAACCGTATGTAAAGTGTCTTTAAGTTTGGGGTATCTATCTTTTGAGGATACCATTTTTGTGTGTGTGGACTATGAGAAATAGAGAAGAATAATGGAGGAGAAGAAGACATTGAGCTCCTGACTTCCCATCTGATTGGCCTCACGGACTCCCTCCACTTCGGTTTTCAAGTGCTAATCTCCCTAAGGGTGGTTTCAGATGCAATGATGTAGAGAGTACTCTATTGATAGAAGAAGCGAACTAAGTTGACACTTATAGCCATCTTTAGATAGTGGGATTGTGTGTAGATTTTTATGTATAATCTTGTTGAATTAAATGTATTTTTAACCATATCTAAGGAAAATGAAAAATTCCAAGTTGGTCTGAGCATGAGTTCCATCCCAAAGCTCTTGTACTGCAATGTGAAGACTGGGGATGAGAAACTCAATTGGCATAATAGCATCAATGCCATAGGTTAGTCATAACCAGTTGCAGTCTTGAAAGTTGTGCAGTAAGCCCAAAGGCAGCCATAAGCTTATTATCCCAATCAGAGCATGAAGCAGAAATAGTCTTGGTCAACACATTAAGCAAAACCTTGTTGGTGGACTGAGCTTGGCCATTAGCCTAAGTATAGTACATAGATGACTTGAGATAGATAATTAGAAAGGTAGAGAGAAAATGCTCAATAACCTCATTTAGAAAGTGGGTCCCCTAATCACTAACCAACTCAATCAAGCAGCCAAAGTGAGAAATCACTTGTTCCCACAAGAAAAAATTTCCATTCTTTTTTAGTACTACAACAATGCATGATACCCAATCAGTATGTTCAATCTCATAAATGAATCCTACTTTCTACAATTTTTCCCATTCATCCTTCACATGTTGGGCAGAGCAAGCATTCATGGGGTAGGGCCTTTGCTTGTAAAGTTTAGCATCCGGTCGCATGAGAATAGTGTGAATAAGTACCTAAGGTGGCACTCCTTTGAGAACTATGTAATTCTAGGCAAGCACATCATGAAACTCCTTGATTAATCAGATGAGCACCTCCTCATCTTCTTGGCATAAGTCCTCAGCAATAAAGGTAGGTTTAGGCATTTTCCCCTCCTTAGAAAGGTTAACTTCCTTTACTTTTTCTTGGCCTTCAATAGATTCATTAGTTGTGCCCTCGCATTTGGCACCAAGCACGATGGTAATACAGTTCCCTTTCTCAAACCTAGTAAAGGATTTAGGGAGATCCTAGGGCGTACGTTGAGAGCTTGCATCATGGTTAGGGTTCTTCTTAGCTTTCTTAAGATGCTTCCTTTGCAAGTGAACTAGCAAGTTCATCTTACAGCATGGAGCTAGGATAGGCTAAAGGATTTCAAGATCTGAGTCAGTGCTAGCATCTGACTCAAAATTAGACTCCTCGAATGTTGGTGGAGCATCAAAAGGTAGGTCTTCTGAGGGCTCAATAGTGAACAGATAAGGCTTAGAAGCGAAGTCAAAAGTGTGGGATTCTAGTTGAGCATAATCCATCACCTGTAGGTACTCCAACCATTTGAAGTCGGATTTAACATGGACCAAGTCAACATCAATGGGAAAAGTGAGGTGTTTGGAGGGTTTTTGGTCGATTATGATTGCTCAATTGTTATTCCATCAGAGTCGTAGTCTACCTCATAATCTATACCACTTTAATACTCAGTCGGTTCATCTTCAAAGTCACTATCCTCCTCTATGTTCGAGACATTAGGAGGAATCATGGAGACAAAAAGGTTATTATGATAATTGAACAAAACTTGATGTAGGTTAGTCCAATGCCATATGGGACATGTTAAGAGCTCTTCAAAGATCAGTAGATTAACCTCACCCATGTTCTTGAAGGCTGGTCTCCATGATGAGAGGAGTTTAGGAGCTCAAGGAAATGAGTAGGTGCACAGGAACCTTTGGGCTTAGATGTTTGTGATAGGCTAGCATGCATCATCAACAATGGCACAGAAGGAAGTTCATCAAGAATATCAAGCACGTGTACAATTGCTTCCTTAAGCTTGTGTTGACTCAGATGTTCATTGGCTTCTTTGTATTCACCTTCCTTAGTGAATAGCAACTCCAAGGTGGCAAAAAAATGAAGCCAGCCTTGCTCATCTTTAGGGCATGGAACATATTTATTCATCTGTGTTGGGTGGGGAATAAATGGTGTCACCTTGCATAAGCTAGAAATAACATCTAGGTTGAGACTAAGGTAGTCTTCCAATTATCCATTTCAATCTACACAGCCTCAACACACTTTTCCAAAAAGATGAGACCATTGCCCCGATCTTCAATGAGTCATGCATTTTGCATCCAAGGTCGGCCAAGTAGTAGGTCATAGTCAACTCCTTTCATGACCACAAATGTGATGGAGAACTTAACTCTAGCAAATTTCACCAGCCAATCCTTCAATACACCCATGAGGTGCACCTTAGAACCATAAGAAATGGCAAGATTAAAGTGGACTAGCTCAATTGGAGGGTTACCCCATGACTTAAGTACTACTTGATTCATGATACTCACATTAGCTCCGGTATCTATAGTACCTCTTCTCATGGAATCACCAAAGACTTCCACATGTAGAACTACATGTTGTTTAGCACCTTCCTAGAATGTGGAAACTCCAAGAGCACCTAGGACATGGGTAGGTGGGGAGCTAGGCAATGGATGTTGTGGATTGTTCTCAATAGGCTGTGTCTTGTTACTTCCATCTATCCAAGTCTTGAACGTGATCCAAATGGTAGGATTGTTCTTGAAGAGCATGCCGATTAATATGGAGACACTTGTAGAGGCTAAGCCAGCTAAAAGCCCAAGGTCTACTTCCTGAAATGCCCAAGGATCCACCAAAATCTGTCAGAGAACCAGGCCTCGAAGCGGCATCTACAATGCCCGGTCCATGAAAATTTTCCAAAGAGAGTGCTCTCAACCATCACACAAGAACACAAGCTCACAGAAAATCTCACAATGATCTGCATCTTCACTCTCATCCTCATCACAATCCATGAAAAATTTGAAGCACAAGAGGAGGTGAGAGGTCAAGTTTGAGCTCGAAAGAGAGAGAGAGAAAAGAAAGAATGCGTGCAAGATAAGGGTGAGAGGTGGTTACATCACCCCCAACCACCTTTCTTCGCACGACCCCTTCAACTTCTCTTTTCTTTTATTATTATTAAAAATGCTTTACATTATCTTCTAGACCTTTGAACTAGGTCTTTAAGCTAAAATGAAAAGAAGTAGAATCAACACACCCATCTCATGTGGAAGGCTTTTTTTTTTTAACCATGGTTTTATAATTGCGGATTGGCTAATAACCATGGCATGATACATTATTTTGGATTTGACTTGAAGAGCAAAATACGTATGTAAGACAAAATGTTACATTGAAGCTCAAAAATTATGTCAAAAATAGCACATCTTGGGGGGTTAACATTTCTCCTCCGCTTGAATTGCGAACGTCCTCGTGAGCACATGGAAGAAAGCTTTGCCTTCAAATTAGCACTTCAAACATGTTGAAAAATCCACATCACGAACACTTCACTTCACTTTGCCTTGAGACCACCTCCATCAGTACCCGTCCCAAATTTACTTCAACTGAACTCTTCAAAGCTTTACTTCTTCCTTAACTTTCCTTTGCTTTTGGATTTCAAAAGAGCAAAGCAAACTTCCTCCCATATGAACACAAGAAAGGTCATAATCTTCCACAAGGAGTTATGAGAACACCCACCATTGAAGCACTCAAAACTCCATGGATAAACTCCATGGATTGAACCCCAATCACAAGATTAAACATTGCAGATTACCCTCGCAATAGATATGACATTCAAGTGCTCCTCCCGCTTGCTTCCACAAAGGCATGAGTGTGGATGTTTTACATTGATAATTAATTAGACCTACCTAATTGCAAGTGTGAGGTGTTAAGAGTTTAGAAGATTGGGGTAGCTTCACATCAGAAATGAAACTTTAGGTTTTTTGTTTAGAAGAAGCATCCTGCCCATTGCTATGCTCTCGAATTTGTCGATGTTTAGAGCGTGGAGGCAAATAACACCATTGCTGTGGGATTGCAGGGATTGAGGAGGGCACCAACAAGGCTGGATTGCTCGGGCAACATCCATGACAGACTCCATTGATCGACGATGACATCACGTTTGCAGGGCACGCTGCCTTCCTTTGCAAGATCCTAAGTTGCCGATGCCCAGACGTCGACTACAGAAGACCTTTTGCTCCTCCATATGTTTCTTCTTATCTTCCTCTTTTTTTTTTCTTTCTTCCTTCGATGTTCTTCTTCTTCTTATCTATTGGCCTGGAATCAAATCTGCGAGCTCAGCTCGAAGGTCTATGTTGTTGACTTTGTCCTAAGTGCTCAATCCCCTGGTGAGACAGTCCGTACAGCGACGCAAGCAGCCTCGCGATTCTTCTTTTTCTTCATTTAGGAATTACTAGTCTCGTGGAGAAGAAGAATTTACAATGTTTCTTTCTATTCAACCTTTTGAAGATACGTGAAGCATATCCCAAACTTACAAAACTCAATTAGAGCACTTCCCCTGAAATCTTCAGAACTACTTCGAGCAGGCCCCCTGGCAAGATCGCCAAAAAATGAAATGCCCAAGGATCCACCAAAATCTGTCAGAGAACCAGGCCTCGAAGCGGCATCTACAATGCCCGGTCCATGAAAATTTTCCAAAGAGAGTGCTCTCAACCATCACACAAGAACACAAGCTCACAGAAAATCTCACAATGATCTGCATCTTCACTCTCATCCTCATCACAATCCATGAAAAAATTGAAGCACAAGAGGGGGTGAGAGGTCAAGTTTGAGCTCGAAAGAGAGAGAGAGAAAAGAAAGAATGCGTGCAAGATAAGGGTGAGAGGTGGTTACATCACCCCCAACCACCTTTCTTCGCACGACCCCTTCAACTTCTCTTTTCTTTTATTAGTATTAAAAATGCTTTACATTATCTTCTAGACCTTTGAACTAGGTCTTTAAGCTAAAATGAAAAGAAGTAGAACCAACACACCCATCTCATGTGGAAGGCTTTTTTTTTTTTACCATGGTTTTATAATTGCGGATTGGCTAATAACCATGGCATGATACATTATTTTGGATTTGACTTGAAGAGCAAAATACGTATGTAAGACAAAATGTTACATTGAAGCTCAAAAATTATGTCAAAAATAGCACATCTTGGGGGGTTAACACTTCCTAATACCGTAACTTCCTTAACTCACCTTGGGCAAGCCGTTGTGGGTCATCCAAAGGTGTTAGGGCCAACTATTGAGGCCAAGCAAAGTGTGCTATCGATGCCATGTGGCTGCAAATTGTCCTTGTCTTCATCAGCCCTAATTTTATCTTGAGCCTCTTCCACCTAATTTTTTACTTTTCTAATCAACTTAAGTTGATGCTTGGTGTCAAGGTATTCACCTACTTTTGTTGATGTAGCCATTTCAGTGTGTGGAGCAGATGTAGCTTGCTCAGCACTCAAAGCAACTGCAGGAATTGAAGTGACCCTATCACCCTTGAGTTTGAGAGCAACATGCTTAGTTTTCTTCTTTGCATTCTTATTTCCAAATAGAACCAATAGCTAGAGATGGACCAAGGATACTGACACCACCTTACTTAACTTGCACGCAGGTAATGGCATTAATCGTGATGGGAATCACATCTTCATTCCTTAGTATTTTGACTGAGAAGAGAGTCAAGGGCACGGTGGGTGCTATAGTTTTGCTAGAGCTAGCTTTCCTCTTTGGGCAATCAAAATACATATGAGTTATTCCCCATTCCAAACACCTTTGGTCAGCTTCATTCCTCTTTGGTTGTTCGTGTTTTTGAGGGAAGCATGTGGAGATATGACCAAGTTGGTAGTAGTCAAGAGTCTCATGGGGTTGCATCAAGCCATGCCCTCAACCTCATCCTAACGTCATGATTGGGAGGAAGGGCCTATAGTCAACAAGCATCGTGTTTCCTTCTTTGTCATAAGAGACATATGGGTTGGTATGATCATCATCCTTAGTAGGCTCTTCAACAAAATGGACTAGAGCATCACTAGGTGGGTGAGTTATGAGCAGGCCCTGGAGGCCACGTGGGATGCCCAATGGGTTAATGTCAGTTTGAGGAGTTGCAAGTCACTGTTTGGGAGAAGCAAGAAGAGCCATCTGCTAAGGTGTTGGATATGGGAGCCCACAATTGGCATATGGCATAGCATAGGAAAGCCACCTAGGGGCTCAACATGTAGATTCCTCGTGACCAAACCACCCACAATTAGTGTAGGTCCTACTCTGTCAAGAGCATTCAGACATTAAGTGATCATCATCGCAATGTATGCACTATACGTTTGGTCGGTAATGATCAAGTTTGGGTGAATGAGTTAATGATTTTCAAGAGCTCTTGTTGTTGTTTTATTATGTCTACCATGAGATTTTGAGTGTGGGTGTTGCCTATCTCAAGCTTTCCTCTACTAGATTGGGAGTCTAATTCTAAGCCTTTTTCTTTCTTGTCATGAGTTCTCTCTCCTTGTGTAGGACTTCTATTCGGATCATTTCATTTAAACTCCATTGAGATTTGTTCAATCTAGCATAGAGTTGCTAGCCAATGCCTCATAGAGCTTTGTATCATGGATACCCTTGATGAAAACCTTTACTTTGGCAATTGGTTTTTCAGCTAGTGGGATTCTCTTGTAGAGACCTCTTGATCAAGACAAGTAGTCTTGAATGCTTTCTTCATCCTATTGCTCTATGTTCATGAGTCGGACAATTAAATTGTCTCGTAGCCTGCTTGCAAATCGCTTAATGAAGAGAGTCTTAAGAGCTGCGAAGGAAGCCTTCTTAGCTACATCGAGGCCAGTGAGCCAAGTATGACCCTTCTCACCCATGCATAGCCCAAAAGCTTGAGCTTGCTTGGCATCGCCTATAAGGTTATTGGCCTCACAAACTTGTTCAAATTTCTCTATGAAGATGTATGGGTCATCTCTAGCATGATACTTATCAATTTGCTTAGCCACTAGGGGTACCTTGGCTTGGTCTCGATGGTGGGCACGTGTGTTTCCCATCCTGACCATAGCAATGTTTGGGCCATATGAGCTTACATTGAACGAGGTCCATTAGCACGTCAGTGGTTGATCCTGATGTTCTCGCATTCAACTTGATCACACAAAGAGCCGTGAGAGGTGTGGTCTTGAGGATTGATCCTTTGATGACAAGAGAGGATTCAGGGTGTGATATGGTTTGGGTAAGTTCAAGGCTAAGGGTTTGCTCTTGAGGGGAGAGGGGATTATTTTGTTGTTTCGCAAGCGCATACAAGGAAATGAGTGTAAGCTTGGTGCCTAAGCCATGAAGTGCTATCGAGTGTTCTAGAGTCTGAACCTTGTAATGTGAGAAGGTGTCACTTGGTGTAGTTGTCTTCAGCTTTACAAAATTCTTATTGAATGTGTAAGGCCTTTAGGACAAGCCTCCCAATTATATCCTTTAAATAGACAAGCTTGGTGCCTAAGCCATGAAGTGCTACCGAGTGTTCTAGAGTCTGAACCTTGTAATGTGAGAAGGTGTCACTTGGTGTACTTGTCTTCAGCTTTACAAAATTCTTATTGAGTGTAAGCTTGGTGCCTAAGCCATGGAGTGCTATCGAGTGTTCTAGAGTTTGAACCTTGTAATGTGAGAATGTGTCACTTGGTTTACTTGCCTTCAGCTTTACAAAATTCTTATTGAGTGTAAGCTTGGTGCCTAAGCCATGAAGTGCTACCGAGTGTTCTAGAGTCTGAACCTTGTAATGTGAGAAGGTGTCACTTGGTTTACTTTCCTTCAGCTTCACAAAATTCTTATTGAATGTTAAGGCCTTTAGGATAAGCCTCCCAATGATATCCTTTAAATAGACAAGTTTGCAAGTTACTTGAAAACATTGGAAGTTCCAAGACAATGAGGTGTGTAAAATTAGGTTTTCTTCCCTTCAAAATTCAAAGTACACTTGTGCAAACAATTCCACAAAGACACACCATCATCACAAAGGTGGAAAAATACCAAGACCAACCTAATGCAAGAGGCAAAGACAAGACTCCTAGAAGTGATTGTGCAAAGGTAGACAAAACAAGATGTCTACATGCACCTGGATGCAATGAGTAGGAATGGAGGTTGTGCGAGGGTAGACATGTGTATGTATGGAATTGTGTGTGTTTGGAGGAGTATTGTGTGTGTGTGTGTGTGTGTGTGGAGGAGCGTATGAGTGAACACTAATGTGTGCAAATGATCTAATGCATGTGAGTGAACTAGTGTGTGTGAGTGAACTAATGTGTGCAAGTGATCTAATGTGTGCAAGTGAAGTAGTGTGTGTGAGTGAACCCTAGGTATGTGAGTGAAGTAGCGACACTTATGTGTGTGAGTGAAGTAGTGTGAGGAAATGTGATGTGAACCCTATTGTGTGTGAGTGATCTAATGTATGCAGGTGAACTAATGTATGCGAGTGAGCCCTATTGTGTGCGAGTGATCTAATGTATGCAGGTGAACTAATGTATGCGAGTGATCTAATGTAGTGTGAGAAAATGTGATCTGTATGTGTATATGTTAGTGAAGGAATGGGGGTTAGGGAGAGGTGTGAATTTGATGAGTATTTAGGGTGGTGGGTTAGGTGTGTGTATGAAGTGTTAAGGGTGTGTATAAATGGGTGTGTGTGTGTTATTGTGTTCGGGTATGTTTGTATGAGTGAGCCACTACGTGTGTGTGTGTGTGTGTGTGTGTGTGTGTGTGTGTGTGTGTGTGTGTGTGTGTGTGTGTAGAGCATGTGGGTTTGATGTGGGGTGAGGTATTTAGGTGTTTTGTGATTGTGATTTGTGTGAAAGAGTGAATGATGATGTAGGTTTGTGTGTGGAAGGAGTTGGGTGATGTGTGTCTTTTGTGTGTGTGGGGCATAGGTAATGTTCTTAAGGTGTGGATAGGTGGTGTGTGCGTGTGAATGGGTGAAATGAAAGAAAAAAAGAGAGTAATTGAAATTTTTAATAATAATAATAATAATAATAAACTTATCTCCACCTTTCATGTCAATGTGCCATTGTCGTGAGCTAAGAAGAGGGGCCACCGCCATGTAGAGAGAGAGAGAGAGAGAGAGAGAGAGAGAGAGAGAGAGAGAGAGAGAGAGAGAGAGAGAGAGAGAGAGAGAGAGAGAGAGAGAGAGAGAGAGAGAGAGAGAGAGAGTGTGTGTGTGTGTGTGTGTGTGTGTGTGTGTGAGTGAGTGAGTGAGAGAGAGAGAGAGAACACCGCTTGCTCGATCATGCCGCCATGAGTTGCAAAGAGGGGGCCACCCTGATGGCAATATATATATATACATAGAGAGAGAGAGAGAGATAGAATGAAATATTTATACCACTCTTCCTCTCATCGACCTGATTTTTTTAATAAAATAAAATTATTCTTCTTCCTCTTACTTCATGTAATCTTCTTATTGTCCTCTCTTTACCCTTCTATCCTCTTCTTCTACCTTACTCGTCTTACTACTCTTCTTCATAATCCCTTCACATATTCCCTCTATACCTTCTTCTACACTTCTTTCTCTACCTCAACAAGACAAGAGCTTCATGAGACAAGTACAAGGGTAAGAAATAGATTTGGTTTGCATTAAATCATGAACATGTAGTATGGAATGACCAATAAAGGCAAGCTAGAAAGAAAAATCTTCATCAAGCAAACCTTGCTACACAACATGCCCAACAAGAAGAGTACCTTGAGTTTTGTGTTCTACATTCGAGTTTTGAGTTTTTGTATTTTGGGGGTTTTCTTCTACTCTACCCTATTCCAATCTCAATCCAACACACTATGTTGAGTGTTGAAATGACTTGTTTTTTGGCTGATTTTTGTTGTTTTTGAGAGCTGAATGGTTGATTTTATGGGAAGATTGATTGATTAGGAAGTGGTTTGAGAGTGTTTTAGATGATATTGATTGTGTTTTGGAAGATCATGATGTTTGTTGATGGTTCTGTGATGTTTTGATAGGTTCTGAATGGTTCTGTATACCTTCTGTTTTGTTCTGTTTTGGTCTGTTTTTGTTCTGATTGTCTTCTGTAAGGAGGGAAGGAGTATTGATTGATGAAGAATGAGATATTGTGAAAGCTTAGTGAATGGTTTGTGAGAGTTTTGAATGGTTTGAGAGTGAGTTATGAAGTTTTGATGACCTTCTGTAACCTTCTGTAGGTCTTCTGTAGAGCTTCTGCTTCTGTTCTGTTTCTGTTCTGTTCTGTACTGTAACTGTTCTGGTACTGTTCTGTAGATTGTTCTGTGGAATGTATGTGTGATTTTGGGAAAGTTTTCTAGCCTTGGAAAGAGGTGAATACAAGTGCAAAAGAGCTGAAAGAAGTGGAAGAAGTAGCTGCTGAAGATTCAAGAGAAGACTAGAGTGAAGTGACAGTAGTGAGCTATGAAGAGACACTGTAGTGGTTCTGGTGACCTTTCATATCAGACATACCTCTTGGGAGGGGTATCCACGACCTAAGAGTGATTATTGAGAGTAATTTTTGAGAGATTGTAGTGAGGATATGATGTATTATTGATGGAGTGTGTGAGAGAGAGTCAGATATAGTCAATTCTACTCAAACAGAGTGATTGTATATGAGAGATTGAGAGAGAAGACTATGAAGATATTGAAGATGAATACTATGTGATGTATTTCCATTCAAAGATGGTGTATTTTTTTGTTTTCTTTGTGATATTGATGGATTTTGTGAAGATGTTGAAGAATATGGTTGATTCTATTAAAAACCGTGGGAGATTTACATGATGCTGCATGAAGATTTGTTGTGCCTGGTGTTCTTTTCTTCATGGTGATCATATGAAACATGATAAACAAGCTTGTTGATGTTACAAGATAGATTTTCTTGCAAGAGAATTCCCTTTTCCTTGGTGTTCCTCTCGGGGCTCCATGTTTTTGGTGCGCAGCCGGGGAAACTTGCCATCAACAAGCACCAAAAGAGGCTGAAAATGAAGGAAATGGCATTGCCAAGAAGAGAAGAATTCAATGGATGTTTGTAAAGTTCCTTCTTCCACTGAAGAGTTGGAATTCCTCATAATCAAAGCCACTTTTCACAAGAAGTTCATCCCACAATGGCGGAAACACATCACCATCATGATGCATGCTCTATGTAGTGGACAGTTTCCTCTTCCTATTGAAGCAGCAGAAACTTGCATCTTGGTGGCAAACTGTTTGGGAACAAACTGAAGAGCAGAAACAGAGAGAATGACCATCCATGGAAGATTTGGCATTCATTGAGAAGTTTCCAGACAACATCAAGTGGGAGATTGTGAAGAAGCTTCAGGAGTCTTGGTCTGTAGAGGTTCACAGGGACAAGAAGGAAAAGAGTTGGAATTTGTTCGTGGACGCTCAACAGCAAGATACATGGGATGCTTGGTGTACTGATAATCTTCTATTTGTTCAATTAGCAACCCACTGGAAGTTGGTAGACAGAGTGTTTTTCACAACATACACTATTGAAACCATCAGAAGCTGGCATTACTATGATGATGGCACCACCACAATGCTCAGACGTATGCATTTTGACACCTTCAGAACCGAATACCTTCCTCTGTGCAGTGGCATGAAAGCAGAATTTAGGGACGTTGAAAAGAAAGAAGTAGAAGAAATGTTGGCAAGAGAGTCCTCCAGAGACTGAAGCCTTCTGTTAACCCTCAGTGGAGCACTAACAACATAGTGGAGCCACACCCCTGATGAATGACGCAATAAAAAGGCAAGCGTTAGAACGAGTCCAGAGGTACGTGAGAAGAGAGAAAGCAAGAATCAGAGCCGAGAGCGAGCTCGCAGCAGAAGCCGCCTTTGACGCCCTTGCGGAACTCTTTACAGAAGTCCCAATGGCACATCAAGCCCTTCCTCCTCCTGCTGGAGGTCCACTTCCAAGCCAGATCCGTCCTGGAAATATTGATGACAGACCAGCGAATGTAGTCCCATTGCCAGTTTTTAAGGGAGAGTACAATGAAGACCCCGATCTTCATGTAGCAGAGTTTATGGTAGCGTGTGTGGCTAACAATGCCAGAACCCCTGAGCATTGGTTGGCAATATTCCCCGCCACTTTCAAGGGCACGGCGTTTCAGTGGTATGAGAGACAAGCAGCAGGAACTTTTGGCACATGGGACGACCTGAAGTTGGCCTTCCTCACTAAATTCAGGCGTGAAGGTTTTGAAGAGCGGATGAGAGAGGAATTCATGAACCTAAGTCAGTCCTCTGGAGAAAGAGTAGAAGCCTATGTCTCACGAATGGAATCCATCCTGAAGAGATGGACTAACCATAATCTAGATGATGGCATTCAGAAGGGAGTGTTTCTCAGAGGATTACAACCAGAAGTCCGTAAGTTTGTGGAGCTACAAAGACCAGCCACCCTGCAAGCTGCAACAGAAGGTGCAAGACTGTACGATGAAGTGGAAGCTAGATTAGCAATGAATACAGGAAGAGGAGTCCTACCTCCTCTGGTGCCAGGAATGATGTACCCACCAAATGCAGTCCCAGGGACTGTTCCCTATCCCTACCAACAGATGCCCCCGGTATCACAGTACAGTGCACCAAATCCACAGTGGCCACAATCCATGCCTCAAATGGTGGTTCCACCACAACAACCATGGTCTCAACCAATTTCCTCAATGCCAAATCAGCAGCAACAGTGGAACCCTACCAACTGGAGTCAACAGCCAACAGTTCAAACAGGAGCTCTGAATCAGAACCAGAACAGAGACCCCTCTGTACCAGCCCAACCCGTTTATGCAGTGATTACAGAGACTCCTCAAAACCCTCCTGTCAGTACGTCTGGAGGAGAAAGCTTGAAGGATTATTTATCCAACTCAGTTGCAAACATAAAAAAAGAGTTGATGGATGTGATTACAGAGCAACTACAGACGCTGAAAGTGAACACAGCGAGCATATCCAACGTTGCAGGAGCAGGAAGAGATGTGATGCGGTCAAATACTTGGTGTGGTAAGTGTCATCAAGCAGGCCATTTAGCCACTGAATGTACACGGAAACCAACTATCCCTGGAGCCTTCTGTTCCTATTGTTTGCGGAAGAACCATACAGAGGACATTTGCTCCCTAAAAGAGATGCATGATAGGAGAAGAAAGGAAGAAGACGCAAGATTTAACTTGCTGGAATCCAAAATGACAACACAAGATATTGGACCCAAGCCTAGAGAGTTTGGTCCTAATTTCGGACCCAGAAGATTTCCTTCCCAAAGTTACAGAGGAAGACAGTCTGGCGGTGGTCAGAGATCAGAAGTGGAGTGTTACAGATGCGGAGAAAAGGGACACATTTCACCAAATTGTCCAAATCCTCGAAGGTCAGTGGATTACAAGCCCTTATGCAGTCGATGCAAAGGAGAAGGCCACACTGCAAAAGACTGTCCAAGCCCAGCCCCAGTGAAAAACAGTGCTACTGATAGTCCGTCCAAGGTCCAAGAGCCTACCTCCAATTTGGTAGAATTGGAAGTTGCTGCCATCACGCGTGCAAAGCAGAAGGAACCACCTACCCAGAAAGAAAATAACCCTCCTGCCAGAACAGTGAAGTTCAGTCTTCCACCAGAAGAACAGAACAGAACAGAGCCTAACAGTGTCGTACAGAGCCCTACAGAGCCACAGAGAGTTACAGAGACAGTTACAGAGGCAGGACCAGAGGTCCAGGAGGCAGAAGAGGAGGAAGTGCCACAAGTGGCAGAAGAAGCTCCTGTAATGCCTCTGTTGGAAGAAAGAGGGAAAATGAAAATGGGTGTTGCCCCATTTCCTAACCGGTTAGAGAAGCCAGTGGATCCTATTAAGGAATACGATCTGGTCAGAGATCTAGATACCTTTAAACCAAACCTCACATTCCGACAATTATTGTTGTTGTCTCCCAGTTGCCGGAAAAGATTCAAAAGTATACTGACAAAAAGACGTGGTTTAAGGATTGCTCCCTCAATAGCAACAAAGTCCAACAAGGCTCCAGAGCCTGTAAAAGAAGTGGATGTGGCTAATGCTTTTCTAGATTCGGGTACTCCAGAGACTGGCGTATGGATAGAAGGTTGCTTTATTTCAAATGCACTGATTGATGGTGGTTCATCAGTAAACATTATGACGGATGTTACAATGAAGGATCTAGGCTTACAAGGTGTGCAACCAACCCAATGGCTCATCAGACTGGCGGATCAGAGCAGAATCAAGCCTCTGGGCATTCTTCCATATGTGAAGACTACAGTGGCGAGAAAAGATTATTGGCTGACCTATTTGGTGGTGAAGCCAAACTCTTATGGTACATCCTATCCTCTGTTACTAGGTAGACCATGGCTTTTTGAAGCCCGAGCAAGGACGGATTGGTTTAAAGGAACCTTGACCTTGGGCAGAGGACCCAACAAAGTGGTGCTGAAACTGTATGGTTCTCAAAAAGGACATGGATCCACCTCCTTGGAATTATCTTCTGATTCCCCTAACGAGGCTACAGATGGAACATCAGCAGACGAAGATGCTGTCAAACAGATCCTTCCTAAGAAAACAGTGGCACATTCCTTAACAGTGGATACAGTAAGCCGACTTCCAAAAGATGCAAAGCCATTATCAATGGGTGAATACTTCCTGCCTGAACCGGGAATGACTTCTGAAATCACTTCTGACAGTGAGATAGAAGCATGGATGTACTGCTCTCCCTGTTACATGGTCACAGCAGAAGCAGAAGCAGAAGTAGAAGCAGAGACAGCGGCAGGAGAGGAACCAGAGAATCTGTTCTTCTGTTACAGAGCTCCTACAGAGACAGAAGCAGAAGCAGAAGCAGACGCAGAAGTAGAGACAGCGGCAGGAGAGGAACCAGAGAATCTGTTCTTCTGTTACAGAGCTCCTACAGAGACAGAAGCAGAAGCAGAAGCAGACGCAGAAGCAGAGACAGCGGCAGGAGAGGAACCAGAGAATCTGTTCTTCTGTTACAGAGCTCCTACAGAGACAGAAGCAGAAGCAGAAGCAGAGACAGAGACAGAAGAGGATGAATATGATATGGACGAAGAGAATGATGAAAGCGAGCCAGAGGGGTCTATCCCACCTGAAGAGGATACATTTGGGGAAGAAGTTCCAGAAGCATCAGAAGCCGATGAGCTCATGCTATGGGACAGAATGGCGATGGTACCATTTGGTCTGGTAAATGGATCTTCTCATATGCAAAACCTTTATAAGAAATGGATGAAGAAGAACAAGCCGTCTTTCAAGTGTGGCTCCTG
The DNA here is from genome assembly GCF_053477565.2 of Lygodium microphyllum. Taxonomy (NCBI): domain Eukaryota; kingdom Viridiplantae; phylum Streptophyta; class Polypodiopsida; order Schizaeales; family Lygodiaceae; genus Lygodium; species Lygodium microphyllum. The sequence goes on along the minus strand of NC_141159.1, from coordinate 57,280,036 downwards.
CCGTCCTAACCCATCCTTGCCAAAGAAAGATGATGATGATGCACCGTGCCAACAAGCACCAGTCCCATCAACCCAACAAGCATCAGAGGGTCCCTGTTATGTGACGTTCCTGGATGTATCATCAGAATATGAGTCTTCAAGCCAAGACGTAATTAATCTTGAAACCAACTCCGAAACGGCGCTTATCCCATTCCAACGTCTTAAGGAGCAACCTAAGTCTCCACCAAAAGACGAAGTTGGTTCTAGTGGGACATCAGAAGAGGATACCACTCCCTTGAAGGAGTCGGATCTGTATCCAGAAGCAGTCCGCGGGACCTTCATCCGTGAAGTAGAAGGTGAAAGGCAGTTAACCTTTGTGGATGCAGAAGGCACTGAACGCCACTTAAAGGTGGGTAGCAGTCTCCCAGAAGAGGAGTTGTCAACTTTGTACAATTTGTTGAAAGAAAATTTGGACGTGTTTGCATGGTCTTACAAAGACCTAAAGGGGATTGATCCCACAATATGCCAACATCATATTGACTTGGAGCCTGATGCCAAGCCAGTACGGCAACGACAGAGGCGAATGAACCCGAATTATTCCACATTGGTGAAAGCGGAGCTGCTGAAGCTTCTAGAAGCCGAGTTCATTTATCCAGTGGCAAACAGTGAATGGGTTTCACCCATCGTGGTTGTACCCAAGAAGAATGGCAAATTGCGCATATGTGTGGATTTTCGAAAGCTTAATTCCAAGACGAAGAAGGATCACTTTCCTATCCCTTTCACAGACCAACTGTTGGACACAGTGGCAGGACATGAGCTTTATTCTCTTCTGGATGGGTTCAGTGGATACAACCAAGTGCAGATCGCAGAAGAAGACCAGTCCAAAACAACCTTCACCACAGAATGGGGGACCTATGCTTACCGAGTGATGCCATTTGGGCTCTGCAATGCCCCTGCTACTTTCCAACGAGTCATGATGGCCGCATTTCAAAATCATCTGCATGACTTTATTGAGGTATATTTGGATGACTTTTGTGTCTATAGTTTGATCCGTGAACACTGGGACCACCTGGAACAATGCTTTGATCGATGCCGGGAGTATGGGATTTCCCTTAACCCCGACAAATGCATCTTTGGGGTCTCTTCTGGAGTTCTGTTGGGTCACATTGTCTCAGCACAAGGGATATCAACAGACCCTGCAAAGATCGAAAAGATCTCAGCTCTGCAAGCACCCACCAACCTCAAACAGTTGAGGGGATTCCTAGGCCATGTGGGTTACTACAGAAGGTTCATAGCCCATTTTGCGACAAAGGCAACCTCCTTGCACAAGCTCCTGAGGAAAGATGCAGAGTTTACTTGGACAGAAGAATGTGACAAAGCCTTCCACACTCTGAAGCAGTGTCTGATAGAGGCACCCATCCTGCAACCTCCTGATTGGACGAAAGAGTTCCATGTACACACTGATGCATCAATTGAAGGCTTAGGCGCAGTCCTTTGCCAAAAGGGCTCCTCGAAGCTGGATCAACCGATCTATTATGCAAGCCGAAAAGTCACTGATAGGGAACGGAACTATACAGTGACCGAGTTGGAGTGCTTGGCAATGGTGTTTGCCCTGGAGAAGTTCCGCCATTACCTCCTATCTACCCACTTTAAATTTTATGTGGATCATGAGGCCCTGTCCTTCTTGATGAACAAAGCAGATGTGAAAGGACGAATGATGAGATGGCTCCTTTTATTCCAGGAGTTCGACTTTGAGGTGATTACTAAGCCTGGTCGTTCCCATGTTCTGGCTGATCATCTGTCGTGTATCCCACAAACTGCAGACGAGGAGCAGGATGATCCAGACCTCCCTGATGCTTCCCTATTCTTGGTAGAAACTGTAACTCCCTGGTATGCAGACATTGCCAATCTACTGGCAACCCAACAGTACCCTCCTGGTATTTCTAGTCGGGAAAGGAAGAAGCTCATGCTGGAATCAGCCCCATACACCTTGCTAGGTGGTGCACTGTACAAGAAAGGCAAAGATGAAATGCTCAGAAGATGTGTTGCAGGAGACGAGATTGGGATTGTTCTGAAGGCTTGCCACGACGAGCCATGTGGAGGTCACTTTGCAGGAGAAGCTACAGCCAGGAAGGCTCTGCTAGCAGGATATTGGTGGCCTACCATTCACAAAGATTCCTATGATTACTGTAAAAGATGTGATGCTTGTCAAAGAATGGGGAAACCCACCAAGACAAGTGCCATGCCGCTGCACCCTATCCTTCCGTTGAAGCCGTTTGAGAAGTGGGGCATTGACTTCGTAGGTCCAATCGATCCTCCTACTAGAAGGAAACAGAACAGATACATCCTCGTATGTACGGATTATGTCACAAAGTGGTGTGAAGCTAAAGCCCTCAAGCGGGACGATGGTAACAGCGTGGCCCTGTTTATGTACGAGAATATCATCACCCGTTTTGGCAGTCCCTTAGAGTTGGTAAGTGACAGAGGCACTCATTTCCTTAACAAAGTCATGGAGGAGTTGACAGAATTGTATAAGATCCGCCATCGCAAGTCCACTCCCTATTACCCCAGAGCCAATGGCCAAGTCGAAGTCACCAATCGCATCCTCTGCTCGATTCTGACAAGAACGATTGCCGCACATCGTCGTGATTGGGACGATCGACTTACAGAGGCCCTCTGGGCGTACAGAACCTCCCATAAAGCAGCAACAGGACAGACACCTTTCCAGTTGGTGTATGGTACAGAAGCAGTTTTTCCTGTTGAACTGGAACTACCCTCTTTGAGAGTGGCGATCAAAGAGCGTTTGGGGGATGACGATTCACTGCAACGCCGTCTCCTGCACTTGGAATGTTTGGACGAAATTCGTAGGATGGCTCTACAGTGCATGGAAGCCACGCAAGCTCGACGTAAGGCTTACCATGACAGCTTCATCAAGCACAAGGAGTTCAAAGAAGGTGATTTGGTCCTAGCCTATGATTCACGATTTGGCAAGTTTCCTGGCAAGCTCCAACAGCGGTGGATGGGCCCCTATAACGTACTTGCCGTCAACCCTAATGGTTCTGTCCAAGTGCAGACCGTTGATGCCTCTGATGATCCCTTTCTGATCAATGGATATCGCCTGAAGAAGTACTTTCCTCCTTGGGGATCTTGACAATTACGGACACTTGATCTTTTCCCTCGTTGGCGCGGCACTGTACTTCTTATGATGCTACTTCTGATAGCCGTTCTTCAATCACTCCTGCTGAAGTGGATGCAACCCTCTGTTCCCTCAAAACCTCCTTTCAGCCTTGATCTCTTATCTTCTATTTTTCACCAGCGGCAGTACAGAGGATGGTTTTGACACATGGTTTTTTCCACCATTCCCTTGTTCAATTTGAAGAAAAAAAAAAAAAGAAAAACACAATATATTGGTCATGGGAGAACAGGACTTAGGTCCCTGTCATGCCGACCTCTTCTTCGAGAACAGGTGGAAAGACCCTCGGGAATAGGGGAAAATAAGAAAAAGAAAGAAAAAAAAAGAAAAAAAGAAAAAAAAAAACAAAGAAGAAACAAAAGAAAAAAAAACAAACAAATAAATCTGTTATGAGAGAAAAGGAAGCAATTCCCTGTCATAGCAGGCCTCGTTCCAAGAAAAGGTGGTAAACACCCTTGGGCGGGAAGCTGGCTGTGGAAAAGGTGGTAACACCCAACAGTCCAGAAAGTGGATTCATTAATTGATATCCCTCGGATCCAATTCCGAAGCTGCCTCCCTTGGTACGCTGTGTCATGGGTCTCTTTGCAAAATGAGTACCTGTCCTCTAGCAGACGACATATTCCTATCCAACACAATGTTCGAATTTGATGGCTACCTCCCTGGGTACGCCTCTTCAACAACTGATGACGCGATCTTCATCGACAACCCCTTGAGTGATGTGAGCTTTCATCCTAACCGGATGGGGACGTGAGTATGGTTGCCCTCTGTAACTATCAACAGAGAGTGAGACAGAGGGTGGGGCGAGAGACCAGTCTTTTCCCTTCAAATCGAATGAGAGGTGAGAAGTGTGAATGAAGTGTTGCACGCACGGGATGGGCCTCTCAACGCACAAAGCACAATTTGTTTCTGTGCACTGCACCATAAGGCTCCCTGGCCTTCCTTCTTGCACTGTATGCCGGCACAGGGCGGGATGCACCGTTGCACCATCAAATGCGCACAAGGCATACACTTTTGCACAAGTGACTGTGAGGATTACATCAATGGGTTTCAGGAAAAGGCTGCCCTCCTGTATCTATTAACAGAGAGTGAGACAGAGGGTGGGGCGAGAGACCAGTCTTTTCCCTTCAAATCGAATGAGAGGTGAGAAGTGTGAATGAAGTGTTGCACGCACGGGATGGGCCTCTCAACGCACAAAGCACAATTTGTTTCTGTGCACTGCACCATAAGGCTCCCTGGCCTTCCTTCTTGCACTGTATGCCGGCACAGGGCGGGATGCACCGTTGCACCATCAAATGCGCACAAGGCATACACTTTTGCACAAGTGACTGTGAGGATTACATCAATGGGTTTCAGGAAAAGGCTGCCCTCCTGTATCTATTAACAGAGAGTGAGACAGAGGGTGGGTTGAGTGTGACTGGAGTTTCTTCAATCATTTACCGAGAGGTGAGATTGAGGGACGTTACGACACTTGGAGTCAGGTATGTTTCCGTTTCCCTATGCACCCACGGGATGGGTCTTTACCATCAACACAAAACACATCACCCTGTTCTGTGCACTGCACCATAAGGCTCCCTTGCCTTCCTCCTTGCACCTATGCCAGACGGGTTGGACGCACTAATGCACCATCAACTGTGCACCCTGGCATACTCCTTTCTACACCATTCCCCCTTGTCGATTCCTCAACCGGGTATGCGATATGGGTTTTAATTATTCTTCTGCGAGTGATATTAGTCATGGGGCGAGTGACTGTTCCTTCATTCCAATTGAGTGACTGTGAGTTGAGTGCAATATCCCTCATCATCGACGAATTTCTTGCGATTCCTTCCATCAGCTACCTCCCTGGGTGCTGCCGCGTGGTCCCTTCCATGACAGACGTGTGCGCTGTAAAGATGCTTTGGTTCCTCCAGCGCCGACAACAACACTGGACGTGCCATCGACACTCAACCTTGATTCCTGACGAAACGGGCCAAGTTTTTCTAACCCTACACTTTTGTTTCTTAGTGATGGTCATGTTTTAAGTGTGGGGACGTTAGTGGATGGTCTATGGCGTGGTCCTAGGTCCCTAATGTTCGGTTAACCCTATCCGTTAAGGTCTTAAGTGTGGGGACGCGTCCCTGCGCGTCTACATTGCATACTCATCTGCATATGCCTTATCTTGCTCATGCATGTATACCATGACTTGCTTTTACCCTCCTGGGGTCCCTTCCCACCCACCCGGTTATGTTCCACCCACCCTTGGGGCTGTTCCCTTGCAGTTTTCCTTCATTCCCTGATTTTGAGGTCCTGCTATGTAAATGCACCCTACGTTCACTTAAATCCAAATCCAACCTTATAGCATTGTTCTTCCCATTGAACTGCTCATTTTTCCTTTTTACCTACCCCTGTTCCGGTGCACGGTTTTTGAGTTATTAATTTTTGAAGCATTTTACGCAATTTAGCTGGTTTTCCATGTGAACGCGCTTTTCTTGCTTCGGAACCATGATCTGACGTCATAGCCCTGACCAAAGCTTTTCCCCTGACAGTTTTCCTTTATTCCACATCATTCCGATACACGGTTTGTCCGTTATTAATTTTCCGGGTTTTTAAGACTTTTTCGTGTGTATTTTTGGCATTTTTCCATGTGAACTTGCCCTATTTGTATCGGAATTCCAATTTGACTTAACAGCCGTGTCCCCTGTGCCTTCCCCTCCCTTTTTCCTTTTTTCTCCACCCTTTTTCGATGTTTAGATTTTCACTTATTAAATTTTAAATGACTTTTCGGGAGTCTTTTTGGAGTTTTTCACATGTGAACCCCTCCTATTTTCGCCGGAACTGCGGTTTAACGTGATAACCCTGTGCCACTCCTTCCTGCGGACATTTTTCCTTCTTACTGCATGTTATTCCGATGAACGGTTTGTTCGATATTAATTTCCGATCCCATTTTCGGGTTTTGTTTTTGGGCTTTTCCCATGTGAATGCGTCTTATTTCAGTCGGAATTATGTTTTGATATGATAGGATTGTCGGGCACATCTTTCTGCACAGTTTTCCTTTTTTCCACACCTCATTCTGATGTACAGATCTTTCGATATTAATTTTTAAATTACGTTTTTGGTTCGTTTTTTGTGTTTTTTGCACGTGAACGTCCTTTACCCCTCTCGGAACCCCCGTCCCATATTTTTCTTGTTTCCCCCCTGTCGTCCTGCCCACTTTTCGTTTTTACGATATTTCGTTTTGACATCCGGATTGGGAGTTATTAAATTTTCTTTATTTTTGCGTTTTTTCGCGCGCCTGTTTTGCGCGTGCACGCGCCCATTTTCGATTTAACGCGTCTCCACGCGCCCCGGTCGTGTCCGCGTACCCCGTACCGTCATTCCAGCGTCGTTTCAATTCCGTCACGGCAAATTTTTTTTACCCCGCCCCGCGCACGTGCGCGGGACGAGGATCCGTCCCCTCTTGGCCCCGCCCATCCTCCCTAGCCCCTGCTCACCCCCTCCTGCCCGCCCACCCATTTTATTATTATTATTATTATTATTTATTTTCTTTTTTATTTTTGTTTTTTTTAAAAAAAACCAAACCCCCTCCCGCCTCAACCGTCTCTCTCTCTCTCTCTTTCTTCTTCTCTCTCTCTCTCCCTCTCTGTGCGTTCTTCTTCTTTCTCTTTCCTTCTCCTCTCCCCACGCCTGCTCCTTCTCCCTCCATCTCCACCTTCCCTCTCCCTTCTCTCCTGCCGACTCCCTCCTCCCTCCTTCTCTTCTCCCTCTCCTCCCACTCCTTTTCTTCTCCCTTTCCTCCCCTCCCCCCGCTGTCTTTTTCTTCCCCTCCCACCGTCCCCACCTCCTTCTTCTCCCGCCTACCCTCCCTCCTCCTCTTCCTCCCCCCAGCGCTCCTTCTCCCTCCCGACGCCGCCCGTCCTTCCTCCCGCCGCCTCCCTCCCCTTCCCGCTAGCAGCGTCCCTCTCCCTCTTTTCTTCTGCCACCTCCACCCGCAGGTCGTCGCCTCCCTCCAGCAGGTCGCCGCCCGCCGTTGCCGACGCCCCTGCCTAGACGCCATCCTCGCGTCGCCTCCTCCCCGCTCGCCGCTGTCGACGACCTCGTCGCCGCTGTCGACGACCTCGTCGCCGCCGTCTGCACCGTCGCGCCGCCGTCAGCACCGTCGCCGCCCGGCCCCGCGCTCTCCGCCGCCACCTCGCCCGGCTCCGCGCTGTCCGCCGCCACCTCGCCTCCCTGCCCGTCACCGCTCCCTTCTCCCTCCCTTCCACCTCCACCCTCCCACTAACCTAGGTTAGTAACCACCTAACCTAAGATTAGTCACTAACTAACCTAAGTTAATAACTAATCTAACTTAGTTAAAACCTAATTCACTAACTTAGTTAGTTCAGAACTAACCTAGGTTGCTTTCCATGACTAACATGACTTAAGTAACCTAAGTAACTTAAGTAACCTAAGTAACTTACGTGCCTTGTGACTAATGTGACTTATGTGATTTATGTGATTAATGTGACTTTCTTAATCACAATATTCCTTTTTTTCATAAAAAAAATTCAAAAAATTTCTAAAAATTTCCTTCTGTCTTTTGTTAATTTTTAGACCTTTGTCTGCTAGGAATTGCCTTTCCTATAATTTTAGAAAAATCCATCTTTCCTAAATTACCCCTAAATTGCCAAAAAAATATGGAAAAATCATTTTAAAAATTGTAAAAACTTCTAAAAATTTCTAAAAACATTCTAAAAATTTCCCTCACCTCCCTTCCTCATTTTTCATTTATTCAACCATTAAAAATCACAACTAAAAATAAAATAAAATAAAATATAAATATAAATAAACCACCATACATCAAATTCATACATCTGCTAAGGTGTTATTTGTTGTTTCATCAGTGCTTTTTGCTTTACCTTTCCTGGGACTTTTCCGTGTGCCTTCCTGCATTTCATACACACCCTTCCAGGTATTTATTTTCTGTTATTTATTTATTTATTTTCCACCTTAATCACAATTCATTGTTAAAATAAACCCTTTAATCCACCCACCGTTTCCACGCGCATTCGCGCTCAACACACATTTTTTTAACTAAAATAAACCAGCCGTTCACTTAGCACGCGCTACGTGCGCTACAGAGGCACTCTAAGATTTTAATAAAATCAACCAGCCGTCACATGAGCACGCGCTGGCAAAAAAGCGCTCCACATCACCTTAAATTATAATCAATGAATTGCATTTAGAGACCCAGTCGGGAATCGAAGTCCGGGACTCGTGTAACTGCACCGGTTTAACCTAATAATTGGTAATTAAAATTATAATAAGGAACCGCCGTTTTCTTATTAAGGTTTATCACCTAATAAAACTTCACCTCTTTTTAATAATTGATTCAAATGAACCCTTCATTAAATTAAATCCCCCCTCACTGCACTTAATCCTTTTTTAATGAAGCGTCTCGTGGGAGGGGTATACGCAGTTCTTCGTGATATTTTCCCTGGTCCAGTCTTGGTTCTATCACAGATGTCGTATTGATAGATGTCGGCTATGGTTTGGTTTTGGTTTCCTGTTTTAGTTACAGTTACGGTTACGGGTACGGTATGTAGTTTTTTCTTTTATTGCCTGATACGGGGTTCAGGGTGTTTGTTTGATGCATCGCATGAAGCTTTCGGTCGCATTTGTCTCGAGGTCATGTCAAATTTTTTCTAGGATGTGGTTTGCCTGGGGTTAGTAGGTCGAGTTACGTTTGATTGGTAATTCTCTTATCCTTGGTTTTTTTTGTCTGTTGGTTTGCAGGCATTCTCTTTGATTGTCTGTGTTTGTGGTGTGTGTGTAACCATCTGAATGGCGCCTTCTCATGCTCCTCCCCCTATCCAGTACGTCCCACTAGTTAGTAGGGATTACTCGTCCCTACTTACTTTTGAGCCCCTCACGAAGGCAGGACTTGCTGCTTTTGTGGCCACTCCTTTTCCATTACTTCCTGAGGATCCGTCCGTATGTGATGAGTTCCTGGCCTCTTACAGCAAGAAGACAGGAGTAGTCCAAGGCATGTCTATGACATTGACGTCTCGAGGCTTAGGGAAGGCTTTGTCCTTACCCTCTAAAGGAGAACCTTTTGTGACCACTCGACAGCTCTTCTCTAATGAAGAGATTCTCAAACTGTTGCAGAAGCAGACAAGGGAGGTCCTTGATGTTAAGAAAGTGATAAACTCTTCAGGAGTTTCGTTTTCTATGATTATTGATCCCGTCTGGAAGACCATGTGCCAGTTCCTTCAGGACAGGTTCATGCCTGCCAAAACGCCATCCCATTATTTGTCCAAAGAGCTTTTCACAGCTTCCAGGATGGTGCTAAAAGGAGTTGCCATTGATTGGAGCACATACCTCCTTACTAAGATGGATCAGCATTTTGTTAAAGTCACGAGGGGTAATGTTACCAATGTTACCTATGGATCCTATTTGTCTGCCTTCTTGACCTATTCAGGTTTACAGAAGACTGTGCCTCCACCTCCTCCATCAGATCCAGTACCTCCTCCTCCACCTTCCGAAGAGTCAGCACCTATTGACATTGAGGATGATGATTCTCCGCCTCCCCTGGTTATACAGCGCAAACGCTTGAAGAGGGTAGCGGACAAAGCCCCTACTGTACTTTCCTCAGTGCCTATCCCTGCTACTTCTGCTAGTGAACTCCCTGGGTTTCTCACTTGCAATAACCTATTCAGGGCACATAGAGAAGGATCCTTGGAGATCTCAGTTCCTTCCCTGAACAGTCTCGTTTCAGGAGATGCCATTCCTTTCCTCTACAAGGATATTCAAAGTTCCATTGAGTTGTCAGTGACAGCCTGTGTTCAACAGCTGTATGCATATTTCTATGAGGAGCTCATGCAGTCCAAAGACCAGTTGCATAAGGCAACATCTGAATTAGCTTCTACTAAGGATACCCTAGCAGATCTATTCAAGCAAATGGAACAGCAAACCCAACTGGTTGCCACTCAAAGTGATGAGATTTCTTCATTGACAACCCAGTTACTAGAGGCTCAGTCACAGGTTACTAGCCTTTCAGCAGAGAAGGAGAGGATGTCCAGTGAAGCGAAAGAATTCCAAGTTCTTTTAGATGACAAGCTTTCAGCTTTACAAATGGCTAATGACACAGTGGCCAACCAAGCCTCCCAAATCCAGCAGTTGCAGGATCAGCTTGCAAAGTCCCGCTCTGTTCCTCCAAGCCCTTCTGTTCCATTATTTCCTTCTCTTTCATAGCAGGACTTGGCTGCCTTACAGAGACAGGCTACTTTGTGCCCTTTATTCCAAGACAAAGTGGAAAGATTGCAGTCCCGAATGGACTTATTATGGTCTACCTTTGAGCAGTTTCAGGAATATGTCTTACCTGACCATTCTTTCTTTGTCCACTACCATTTACAGAAGTTGGTCTTCTACATGAAGCTTTCCACGATGGATTTACCTTTTCCAGAGGATGGCTGGAGTGGGGCTTGGTCTGCTGAGTTGTTGACAGAGGTAGTTAGAATGCTCTTTGAAGATTCTGTCACGCCAGACACCATGTTGATGTCATACATGTATCTCCGAGGAGATTTGTTAATTCCAGATGAGGTAGATATGGCATGGTATGTGGGGGATGTGGTCTTACAGGCTGTTCTCTATGTCAATCATTTGGAGTTGCGCATAGCTGATATGTTTCAGAGTTATTCCTCCAAAGTGGCTGATTGTCAGGATAATGGGTGGCATCCCATGATTGATTCAGTGGTCCTAAATCAAAGACAAAACACAGCTCCTACCTTTGTACAGAGTACTAACCAACTGAGGATGGATCTCTTAACCTATCTTTCCAAACATAATCCATTTGATGTTACTTTCTTTGATGCCTATCAGAGACGATCTCTTTTGGGACCTTCTGTTCCTACCCTCCTTTATTACCAACAATTGGCTCACCGTTATGCTATATATTTTTCCCTTTGTCAAACAAATTCCACAGTAATTTTACCACTTCTTTTCCAACCTTCATCTTCCCCTCAAATTCCTATTTTCACTTACTGTTCCTTTATTGAGGATAGGGTATTTTCCCCTTCTCCACCCTGTCCTTCACCCCTCATAAATGTACCCTCCACATTTCCTATTTATCAATTAACACCTTTCCTTAGTGATTCCTTACAAATTTCTGCCACTCCTTCTTTAACCTTTTCTTCCTTTTATGATTTTTCCTATCCTTCCCTACATCCACTTTCCCTTATTCCATTACCCTCTCCTAGCACTTCCATATCTCAACCACCTCAGTTGGTTAGTGACTGTGCCGGTTTTGATAATCAGATTTCCAGAAGAAGGGGATGGAGTTCGGATGATTGCCTTACAGGACCGCAGATTAATTGGCCAGTAATTCCAGGGGAATGGACAGTTTCAAGTCAAGCTTATCAAAACTATGTTCATTTTGCCCAACAATATTCACAGTCTGCAGATCCCTCAGTGAGATTAACTGCTCACTTTGCTTGGTACCTGGCGTATATGCATAGGCATTCTCATACTGATTCAAAGCCTATCCCAAAGTTGTGCATGAATGTCAATGTTAGCATTGATTCTCAACAGCTGGAGATATTGTATTTTCATGCCCTCTGTTTGCCTAGCAGATACCTAGTCCTGTTGGAAAGGATGTGCTGTCTCCAATTTTTCCAAAATCCTCCTAAAAACTTTGTAGATGAATCCTTATCTATGGATCGATTCAGACAACATCAATCTTTTAAGAGGGATCATCTTCATTGATGCCTTTCCAATGTATGGTGCAAGCTTTTTAATGCCAAACTCTTCTTTTTGAGAAAGTCATTCAGATGGTTGGGTTGTGTATTAGTGTTTGTGTTGTGAGTTCATGTATGTCCTACGAACGTGGTGGTTTCCTATTGGATCTTGTGTACGAGCTATGTTTTGGAGATTTTTCGAGTTGGGGTCGTGGTTGGAGAGTTGAAGCTGATGCAGAAGAAGAAGAAGCAAACTCTTATATCCTTTACAAATTTGTGGTGATTTTTAGTTTGCTAAGAGGTGTTAATGTATAAAAGAGTTTTCCTTTCTTTGTATTTTTATATATCAGAAACAGGTTATAAGTTGGGGTCGTGGTGGATGGATTCTTTGTGAAAAGATATTGACGATTAAAGTGAAGCTTTGAAATGAACTTGTATTCCCTTTTTCCTGGGTCGCGAGGACGCTTCCTTATTAAGTGTGGGGATATGTTGAGTGTTGAAATGACTTGTTTTTTGGCTGATTTTTGTTGTTTTTGAGAGCTGAATGGTTGATTTTATGGGAAGATTGATTGATTAGGAAGTGGTTTGAGAGTGTTTTAGATGATATTGATTGTGTTTTGGAAGATCATGATGTTTGTTGATGGTTCTGTGATGTTTTGATAGGTTCTGAATGGTTCTGTATACCTTCTGTTTTGTTCTGTTTTGGTCTGTTTTTGTTCTGATTGTCTTCTGTAAGGAGGGAAGGAGTATTGATTGATGAAGAATGAGATATTGTGAAAGCTTAGTGAATGGTTTGTGAGAGTTTTGAATGGTTTGAGAGTGAGTTATGAAGTTTTGATGACCTTCTGTAACCTTCTGTAGGTCTTCTGTAGAGCTTCTGCTTCTGTTCTGTTTCTGTTCTGTTCTGTACTGTAACTGTTCTGGTACTGTTCTGTAGATTGTTCTGTAAGTGTTCTGTGGAATGTATGTGTGATTTTGGGAAAGTTTTCTAGCCTTGGAAAGAGGTGAATACAAGTGCAAAAGAGCTGAAAGAAGTGGAAGAAGTAGCTGCTGAAGATTCAAGAGAAGACTAGAGTGAAGTGACAGTAGTGAGCTATGAAGAGACACTGTAGTGGTTCTGGTGACCTTTCATATCAGACATACCTCTTGGGAGGGGTATCCACGACCTAAGAGTGATTATTGAGAGTAATTTTTGAGAGATTGTAGTGAGGATATGATGTATTATTGATGGAGTGTGTGAGAGAGAGTCAGATATAGTCAATTCTACTCAAACAGAGTGATTGTATATGAGAGATTGAGAGAGAAGACTATGAAGATATTGAAGATGAATACTATGTGATGTATTTCCATTCAAAGATGGTGTATTTTTTTGTTTTCTTTGTGATATTGATGGATTTTGTGAAGATGTTGAAGAATATGGTTGATTCTATTAAAAACCGTGGGAGATTTATATGATGCTGCATGAAGATTTGTTGTGCCTGGTGTTCTTTTCTTCATGGTGATCATATGAAACATGATAAACAAGCTTGTTGATGTTACAAGATAGATTTTCTTGCAAGAGAATTCCCTTTTCCTTGGTGTTCCTCTCGGGGCTCCACACTAGTTCCTTTTGATTCGGACTTCCTAACCTAGCCTCATGGGTTTTGAAATGCTATCGAACAAACTCGGATAGTCAATACCCCATCTATCCCATCCACACCCTTGCACAAGCCTCCTATTTTGCCACACGGTAGGAGTATGAGAACCTTGGCAGTTGCACTATTGTAGGTCCTCACAACAATGGAACCAAAATTTTGGGCCCAAAACACACCAACAATTGGGGATTTTGATGGACTCCTATTGTTTCAAAAAGCTGCAACTCTGAGAGTGGAGTTTTGATGCCGATAAGTGCTTAAAAATAGCTAAAATTTATGAATATCAAGGGAAAAATATTCAACGTCGAAGGCAGCGGCTCCAGCTAGGACGATTTTAAGCACCAAGTGAAATACGACTTTTAAAAGGTGCCCGAGCGACACTTGTTGATTTTTGATAATTTTTCAGACTGCCGAGCGGGTTGTCAGGAGTTGCTGGCCAATGCGGGATGTCAAGCCGGACGTGCAGAAATTTACAGCACTCGATTTGGACACCGGACGGAAATGGCCAACAAATGGGCAAGATTTGAAGAGGTGGACTTCTTTTTGACCAAATGGGCATGACCCTTGGGGAGTTGGGCATTTTATGCCACTTAACATGTAGCATATGAAAAAACATGATATGGGGATGAAGAAGCGTGGCCAGACAGGCGCCAATTTTTGTGCCACCATTCTTGGTGATCATGATGGCAGCCTACACACAACCCCCCTGATTGACATTGGGGCTTGATTCCCTCCTGTATGCTGAGTATATCGCCGCCCTTCGCTTGTGCAATGATGGCCTAGATGAAGATCTCTGATTTTAGTCTTTCTCTCTCCTCCCTCTCTCTCCCTTAAGGGGATGTTCTTGTGTGGAAGAAGACAATGAAGAATGGTGGAGGAAAGCTTGTCCGTATGATACCGGATTGCTCCCGAATGGATGAAGACATGAAGAGTGATGTTCTTGAGGATGATGAGCATTAAATGCATGCTGGAAATTAGTCCCGTAATCAAGACCAAGAAACCGAGACCTAAAAATAAGCGGTAATGCTATTTTTATGAAGAAAAATGATCTTTTTATGCTATTTGCTCTATGAAACCTTGTTCATATGGGATGAAAGTTCATTATGATATTTTTTGCCATGAGTTTCAACTATTTGCAACCTGAAAAGCAGAAAATATAAGGCTACATGGCTGGAATTAGTGTTAAAATACATGAAAAACACGTGTTTTAAGGGTAAAATTAGGTTTTTTGCTATGTAAATGAGAAATATGATATGTCATACCAACTAAATCTGAGTTTTTGCTGTTAATGAACCTAAGGGCCACAGCCCACAATCAAATTTCATTTTCAGTCATTATTTATTAAAGAAAAATAGGAAAAAATTGCTTAAAAATGGAAAAAATGGGTTTAAAATTAGGGAAAAATAGAAAACAGGCTGAGAAAAATTAGGGAGAATTATATTTATGTTTGTGCAATGTATAATGATGGAAAAGCAAGAGGTTGGCCTCGATTTGTCCCCCTTTCTATGTTTTGTGAGTATTTATTAGTCTTTTAAAAGGGAGAAATGCATAGAAACCCTATCTAACTGATCAATGATACAAAATGCTAAGAGTTGGATGAAAAGGGGCTGAAACACTGAAAGATAAAGAAAAGATTTGATTTATGCATTGCACTTGGTATATAGGAAATGGTTTAAATAAAGAGGATGGTAGCATGAGTATATGGCTCGGTGCCTCCTTTCAACGCAGCCCGCGCTAGTAAAATTCATGGAAAGAATGCTTTATGCACGATACACAATGCTGATTTCCTTATGTTTGTGCACTAAACCATTCACATTATGCATTATGCATGGTTCATGGTATCAAAGCAAAATCTCCTGGACTGCATAGCAATTGTTTTCTTAGGATTTTGACCCACGATTGAGAGTGTGAGGTTATCCCTTGCCGTAGGGTAGAGGGTCGGTTTCCTAAGGGACTGTTAAGTGAGGAAGCATGGTATGTCTCCTGGAAATACGAGAAATATAAAAGAGAGGAGTTTGTGTTCGTTTGCATTATATGTTTAGCAGCGCATCAAAGGGCCAATCCCTGCAATGTAGGAGAGCTGCAGTGCGGCTCTGACTATTAGTCGGTGGAGTGCCTCCATATGTGTGTGATCGTGGCATTGCCAATGTGTACTTTGGGTTCTCCCTCTGAGGAGTTTTAGGGAAACATTGGACTATAAACTATAAACGCAGGAATTAAGCTTTAGGGCAGGTTGTCCTTCAGCCTTAGATTGACACTCCTGGTCCGCAAGGCCGTGAGGGTGTTTGTGTGTCATGAGCATGAGGTCCAGCTAGTGCCATAGCCAGTGCCGGCCCATTTTAGGTTCCATCAAACTCACATTGGCAACAATCTCACATTGCCATAGCCAGTGCTGGCCCATTTTAGGTCCCATCAAACTCACATTGGCAACAATCTCTCACCTAGTCTCAACACTCTGCTCTAACCAAGCATCCTCCTTGAGTTGTATTGAACTCACCTAACTTACCTTCTTGTGTTTGATGACTTGAAGGCTTGAAGATGGTTCCATGACCATGATCAACACAATCCAATGTCATCACTCCTTTGTATACGCCACCATGCACATCAATGAGTTGAAGAGCTAGTAAAGAAGACGAGCAAAGAAAGATAACAACAAAGTGCTTCACCTTCCCTCAGTCACTCACTCAACACACCTCTCACTCTCTCTCAGTCGCTCTCAACACAATGGAAGCAAGATGATAGAATGGAAAGCTTGAGTAGTCACACTAACAAAGCTTACGCAGCATGGATGTGCCAGAAAAGGTGAATACAGCTAAGACCTCCCACCCTTATATAGACACAAGATTAGGGTTAGGGTTAGGGTTTGTGCCCCTTTTGCATTTCGGGTTTCCATAGCTGTGAATTAGGGTTTGCACCCTCTTTTGGGCATCCTACCCACTTAGTGGGCTCTAGGCTGGTAAATCATAATTACATGCACTTGAACCTTAGTCTAAATAGACCAAGCCTATGCTAATCTAATCACAAATACATGTGTGCAACCCAGGCAACACTTGTTGGTGCAATAAATATAACTGCAAGTGATAGATACAATAATCTTCACAGGAGTGAGTTCAGCTCTCACAAAGTAATATATACATGATAACATGATGATATCCATGAGTATAATAATAATACAAGTGTCCACAAGTAATACACTGAATTTTCAAAAAACTAATCCATCAAAAAAGAGTATCTACACTTGCACTTCTAGTTTTCCTTCTCAAAATACCATTAACAAAAGTCCGAGAAGCCCATGGAATCCACATCAAGTAAGACCAAGGAAGCTCAACTAATCCCTCTTTGAGACATTTAATTAAAATCCACAACCAATAGCCACAAATTCAAAGGAAATCTAGGAGAACAATCTTTAGCAACTAAGGATGGCAAGATAGATGCATCTCTAGAAGCCCAATGATACACAAAGGAAATCTAGGAGAATAAGGCTATAACAACTAAGGATGGGAAGGCAGATGCACCTCTAGAAGACCAATGATACTAAACACAACTAGGAGACCAACAAGACTTTGGCAAAACCAATGACTCTATTGAGCTAAGACAAGTGCATCCCAAGAAGCCCAAAGACACCATGGACAAATAACAAGAACAAGTTATGTTTCTTGAAGCCTAATATTCTTAGTTGTTTAAGGACCAATTGTGAAAAGGGTCTAGTATTCAAAATGGCCAAAGGCCTAATGCAAGAAGATAGAGTTACCAATTCCCATGTGCTTTAGGAAAATAGATAACATATCTAGCATACTAGCACGAGCGTATGAGCTCACCAATAAAGGACACCAGTAGAAAACATGTGACTGGTCATGTGGGATGAACAAGAACACATGTCTTCTAAGCACTCATGTGGTCAATAGAAAATGTGAAGTGAGAATTATACCTACTTTCCATAAAATCTAGTATAGATCCACCTAGGAGGAGATTAGACATCTCAATGAAAAATACTCAATTGGAAAGTTTGTTTTTGAGAAATCAGTGTACTCAAAGGATGGAGATAGCACAACAGGTGGAGGCTTGATCATTACCATGTAGAGTGACATTGAACCAGGTTGGAGATAGCACAAGTAGGTGGAGGCTTTATCATGACCATGTAGAGTGACAATGAACCAGGTTGGAGATAGCACAAGTAGGTGAAGGCTAGATCTTGATCAACATAGAGTGACACCAAAGCAAAAATACAACACTTCTCTACTTTTTCTTTTTGCTTCTAGCTCATCTTGGTCATGACTCCTTAGAGTCTCCATGGCATGCCTCTCTTTCTTATCTACAATAGCACTACTTCCTTTGTTCACAATAACATCCACCAAAGCATCCATTCTAGGATTTCTTAGGTCATTCCATGAGTGCAACACATATTCTATTAAATTACATTCACTACAATAAATAAAAAGTATTTTGACACTAGTTTCCAATTGATTTGAGGCTTAATTTTGCAGTGCTAGGATAATCATTGAAATTATCCTTACATAACATGTGTTATTATGACCATTGATATATACTAGTGAACATACCAATGTTCATATTGATACATATTTTGATGGATATCCTTTAAAAAAAGGACCTATGGCCAAAGCTTTCTCCCTTTCTCTACTTATTCTAGAACTACTATGTAGTGAATGAGCATGGCCAAATCTTCAAGGTAAGAGCTCTCTTCTTTCCCACATTCTCATACATGTCAAGGTCTTTTTCATACTCCTCTTGTGCACGCACTCTATTCACACATAAGAAAAGCTAAAAGATATAGCCATATTAATGGAGGAAAATAATTTATGCATGTCCAAATTACCAAATTTATTGTTAAATTAGTCTTGAAACTCTCTTTGAGGGCATAAGTACTTTCAACGGCCCACTTTGAAGTGCCAAAATGCAATGTCCTAGACTTTCCAAGCCACCTATACATGCTTTCACCCATTACACATTGGATCCTGTGTCCACAACACCTTGGGTTACATGCCAATTCATTCTTGTTGGTGAGAAGTAATGATTCCAACAACAATTGGTCAACTCAAATTTCAGTGTGACCTTCTTGAGCCCCAAATCCACCTTCCCCTTGCTTGACAAGTTAATGTCCACTCTTCTTCAAGTCAATTTTGTGTGTATTCCCTACCACGACAAATAGACTATACGAATGCTCGATGCCTCCATAGTCAATCGAGGTCAAAGCTTTAGCTTTTGATACAGCTTCCTAAGCTTTATAATATAAAGCTTATGAAGTCTTACTTCAAGTAGCAACCTTCCCCCTCAACTCTAGCTCCTTCTCTCAATCAATGGTTGCCTCCTCTCACTTTGCCACCCCATCATCCTTTATCTTCTCTCCACTAGGCATTTCTCCCCTTTGAATTAATTAAGGCTTACCTATACGTATAACAAAAGCTTACTCTTCATCCACAAAGGGTACTAACTTTGATTATTCACCCTTCCAAGGCTACGATAGATGTTTACTAAAGCTTAAGTCCAAGGCTTAAGTCCAAAGACATAAGAGATATGTACAAAATCGAGGGTCATCACCTCTTGAATCTAACCAATGTCCCTATTCATTTCCAACAAAGGTATCAAGCAATAAAGCCATTTCTATATACTCCTTTGAATTAGCTAGTTCTACTTGTTGAGTCTAGAGCCCCCCAAGCATGGCATCTTTTTCAACATCGATGTCGTGCTCAAACAGTAGCCCACAATTACCAAAGAAGTAGCCTAGCACTTATTGATGATGCCATAGCTCTCCACCATCTTGCCATTATCTCCATGTTGTCCTCCACTAATACATGGCTAGCCTTGATTTGCGGCAACTATTTTCTTACAAAAGCTTAAAATATTTAAATTCTAAACCTTAGTTTTCTATTATTTTAAATTTTTACCAAACCACCCACCAAATCGACATTCTGGCCTTATTCACCTTAAAAGAAGATGAAATAAAACATTTTCCATAGAATATTACCAGCTGCTCTACACCCTAGCAAAGGGCATATCGCAGGTTTACCACATACAAGGATAGGGGGGAAAAACTCCTAAAATGGAAAGAACATGTCATTAGGGAAGATTTGGACTCAAGTTTGGGCCATTGTAAGAAATTCCACCTCAACATAAAGAGAAGTAATTCAAAAATCGCTAAAATTGATAAAAATGCAAAATTTTTAAACTTTTGTCATTTTTTTCAAAATATAAGAATTAGCCTGTAGCCTTTAAGTTGTCAATTAGCCCAAATTAAGAGTCTAAAAGTTAGTACTTGGAATTAAGTACTCGATGCTCATAATTTGATGACTTGTTATCTGGATTGATTGGGACTAATGGCATAAGTTCTTTTTATCAAAAGATGAGCCAAAAACCCATGTGAAGCCTTGAGTTGTGCCCACCACATTACGTTTTGAAACATTCCATATATACTATCTCATTTTGCAAAAGCAACTTCACAAACAACACAAACAAGGATGGCTAAGGTCAAACAACATCACAAACATATATGATTGGTGTGGAATTAATAGGGATGGATACTACGACCGAATCAACATCACAAATGGAGATAACTGGGCTAGAATCAACAGGGATGGCAAGGGCTAGAGCCAACATCACAAATGAAGATGGTTGGTATGGAATCAACATTACAAATGGACAAGTGGTGCCCCACTCATCATCAAAGAAGTGCATGAGAAAGATATATCACCTTCACATTGAGCTTGAGTGTGAGTATAAATCAATATCTAAGAAAAACAAACCCTATCTAATATCTTCTATATCCAAAGTCTAGCAATGTAGGTCACAAGAAAAGAGGAATATAAAGCTACGGACTAATGGAAAATTGTACCCAAAAGATCTTGTGATTAATTCTACCCCTTTTAGGAATAATTCATCTTCAGTAAGCTTTGTTGGAGATGGCTATAATGGCCTCTCAGGATACACATTTGGATGTCATTAGCAATGTACATAAGTTGAAAAGAGATTTTTTAGATGACAAAACTGCTTCCTTAAGGCTAACATTAGAGCAATGTATGTATAAAATAGAACAAAAAAAAGAGTCAATTTTAGAGTTGGAGAAACAAAGAGATCACTTGTGCTCATAGAAACAATATTGGGAGTTTGCAAATGGTGTAGGAAACTTCAAAATATTCAAGATATGAGGTTACAAGACAGCGTCATTAAGAGAAGGATACATGCAATGAAGTAAGTTGCTTGTTACATCTTTCTCTATTTCATAAAGTATTTTGCGAAGTATTTCATAATGACTGAATATTTTTATTCTTTATGTAGGTTAGAAAGCTGATAGGCATCATGATCAACTTCAAAGGATTTGTAAGATTGTCCATCTTGGACTTTACAATCCACTTCCTCTTCAGCCTCTTCAATTTCCTCTTCATTATTTGAAAACTCTATAACCAATAGCACTTTAGCATTTCTTTTCCTTCATATATCTTTATGATTAGAAGATATTGACTCAACACATCTGTAACATAAGCCTTGTGCATGTAGTCCTCTAATATCATCACTAGTTAAGAGTTTTCCTCGAATAACATCATGCTGGCCACTATGATCATTATATTTCTCATGATAAAATGGTTTTCCATAGTCATGACCACATTAATTTCTACTAACATAATGCTGATGTCCAGGAAACAGTTGATCATCATCATAATATTGACTATGGGATGGTTGATCATCATAGAAGTAGTGATCAACATGCTAGCCATGTTCATTAGCATAATGCTGCTCATATCCAAGATCATGATCATATACATGTTGCTGCCCATTCATGTATGATTGTCCATTTATATGCATATCAAAAGATTTGAAACCATTCTCAAATCCTTGTGGCCTTCCCACATGATTCTCATTCATGGAAGAGTGTCCAAAATGATTGCAAGGGTGTCCTTGCTTTTGAGGCTAACCATAAACATAATGATTGACACGGTGTTACTATCCAAAAATATGATGATCATTATTTGTATGCTGCAATTCAATAGAGTTCTAATCACTGTCATATACATATTGTTGGTCATACCAATGCTCGTTGTACTCACGGTCATAATACAACTGTGGATCATATTCATACTATTGTCCATAATATCCATGACAAGAAGATTGTGGCTCATAATGTTGTTGATCATGTGATTGATGTCCATACCTTGCGTATTCTTCATAATCTTCATGATAAGCCTGATGTTTGTTTGCATAGTGTACTTGCTCCTACATAGCTGCTCCAAATGCATAGAAAAATGGTGGCTCAATGCAGTTCATTTTTTGTTTTGCAAGTGGCCAAAGCAGGGGAAAAAATATATATTCCAGATTCATCAACCAGTAGTGTGACTCAAGTAGATATTCAGCAAAGCAGTGTACTCAATCGGTTATCAAGCCTTGTATTCTGTATCAAGCATTTGTCTGAATAATCCATCTCTCATATTTGCCTATTTCCCAAAATTCAATTTGCATATGGATTTGCAATGGTCAAATCTACATACAATAGCACTTTTGTTGATGGATGGAAAAATCTTCTACAAACTGATCTTAACATCATACAGATATTATAAGTGTTTCTAGCATACGAACTATCCCTTTTCTAATGGAAGAGCAAAAAGGTCCACTGTATAACAAGGTATAGCTGTTGTAATTCTAAAAGATACTACTAAGGAACTCTTGTAATGCTGGAATAAGCTACTGTCTAACCTAGCCCAAGGTTTACATATGCTAGATCAATATTATTGATCACTAGAAGATCAATCTACTTAATTCGGTTCCACACAGATTTGGATATGCCAAAACATCAGCAATGTCTAACTAAATGCATTCAAATCTCTGTAGGATTGCACTAATATTTCCTTCCCATTGTAAGAACACAGATTTGTGCAAACTCCTTTTTCCCACTTAAGAATAATACCATTTTCAAGTACTTTCTGGATAAACCCTCCAACAAATAAGTGATCAAGCTGAGTGAGCCTTCAAAGTGAAGTACATGCTAGATGATATCTTAAAGAGGTAGAAAGACCACTTATAATGGCAAAAAAAAAAACTTTGCTTAGCATGCTAGAATTATGAAAAGCCATTTACTAGAACTGCATGTGTGCCATCTATCCAAACTTTGTTAGCTCTTGTATCTTATCATGGTTAATTGATACACTGATGACATGATGAGCACCTTTGATGGGACCTAAAATGGGCCGGCACTAGCTATGGCACTAGCCAGACCTCTCATGCACACAACAGACAACCCCACCACACAGCCTCATAGGCTAGGAGTGTCTAAGACTTACTCTACACTAAATGCTAATGTCTATTTTGCGTTTGTATTAAGTCATAGTCCAACTTTTACCATCCCTTCTCCTTAGAGGGAGATATCGTACCATATATGCATAATACCTCGTAGCACAAACATAGGGAAGCACCTCTCGGCTGATTGCCCCGACTCCACTGCGACTCTCCTACACCTTGGGGATTGGCCCCAAGATGCGTCACTCCAACATAAAGTACACACAATACAAGCTCCACTATTTCATTTTGAATGTATTTCAGGAGATACCATGTGTCCTTACCAAACAATTCCCAAAAACGATTAACTAGCCTACAGATTAGGTTGTCTCACACATTCAAGTGTAGGTCATCATAATGGAAAACAGGTGCTATGCATCCAGTTCTTCATATTCCGATACCATGATTGATATGCACATGCAAAAATGGATGATCCTAATGTGCTCAAACATAATTTGCAATCAGAAACGTGTCGTGCACAACCAAGCTTTCTAATGCTCATTTACTAACTCATTGTTGCAATGTAAGCATAGCACCGAGACAACGATCATGCTACCATCCTCTTAATTAAAATACAATAAACCCTATATTATGATATGCATAAGCAAAATCAACAATAAACAGCACCCAAATTGCATCATTCAAACACTCCATCCCCTACTTTTAGGTAGTGCTTCTGTTGCATAGGTGTAGGGATTCCTTTTGTCATGTTTTGATGTATGAAAAGTGATAAATCACGAACTTTGACAAAGAGATAGGGAAAATTGAGGCTAAACCTCATGCTTTGCCACTACCATACATTCACAACCACTATTTTTATTTTTCCTCTAATTTTCCTTATTTTTTGTATTTATTTGGAAATAATTACTATTATTTTTTTATTTTTCTTATATCAATCATTTCAGCATACTAAAAATCAATTTTATTTTCCATTTTCCCCCATAGGAACACATTTCACCCACTCGAAACGACAAAACCGTCATTTTGCCCTTAAAAATCGCATTTCGAGTTTTGCGGGATTTAAATAGCATATGTAAATCATTATGAAATCAAAATTTTCTAATAGACATCAATTAAACATTATGCAACCAGCACCCAAACAATTTTTCATAATAAGAACATCATTTTCATCATAAAATGTCAAAAAACCTTCATTTTCTTCATTAAAAATAGTCATACCATGTCCCTACGAAACCCAAGATGCATTAAATGATTGCGTGACCAACCGACAGAGCCTCCATTGCTCTCAATTCCATGCTGCACATCAATCTTTAGCATCTCCATTAATCTCTATCATCATTTCCTTCAATCTCCTTCCCGATTCTTCCTTCAAGATAACGCACATGAACATCCCATAGAGGGGAGAGAGAGGGAGAAGAGAGAAAGACTAGTTTCTGATCTCAACAACCGGGCATCCATTGGATGAGCGGAGAGTGGTGATGGAAGGTGAAGAAAGAGTGCATCAAGCTGGTAATATCACATCATAGGCTTGTGTTAAAGCTCTATAGCCCCCCCTCCGAGAAAAAATCGTTGCCTTGCAGCAAGACGTCGTTTTCCTCCTCCACACCTTCATGAAAAATGGCCCTCCCTCTCCTCATGAATTTTTGGGGGGTGGGAGAGCCCAAGGGTCACCCCCGTTGGCTCTCAAGTCCTTTCACACTTGATTTGTTTTTGGGCCTTGGCCTCCGGGCCCTCTCGTCTCGCATCCGGCCTCCGATTCGACTCCCATAAATTTTCGCGCGTTTGTCTCAAAATCCCCCACTACGTAGCAATTCTTGAAGTCTCATCTGACATCCTGGGAAATTATGAAAATTTCCCAATCATCGCTCGGTGGATCTTTAAAGCACTTTTGAAACCCGTCGGCTGCTTGTTGCTTAAAATCGACTCGATTGCCTATGCCGCCTTGGACGAAGTCTATTTTTCCCTTGAAGTTCAGTTTTTTGGCTAATTTTAAGCACTTCACGGAGTCAAAAATCACTGCTCAACCTTCCAACACAATCATTTTCACAAAAAGATCTATCTGAACCAATCGGAGGAATTAGTTCCTACACATCATAAGGATCTACCCTGTGTATCTCTTGTGGAAGCCCTGTATGATCTAAGTTTTCATCTGATGATTCACATCTTTATTCCATTATCTTGGATGCCAATGATCTGATTAACAGTTGCTCCTGCAGAGAACTAAGAATCCTAGTACCATGCATCAATTTAGGAGTACTTTTGGGAGGACTGATTTGGGTTGTTGCATTAATTTCCTGGTATGGAGATTGTTTAGCATGATCATGACATCTCTCTTAGACAGTAAATGTTTCTGTTACATTCTATAAAACTCCTCCTATCAAAGAGCAAAGCTGACCCTCTTGCCAACAAGCATCTCTTGTCAATCTATCTTTTCCATCATCTAAAAAGATGATGAAGCATCAGGAGGTTGAATTGAGTGAATCCCATTTTCCTTCTATAAGTGAAATGAGCTTCAACTTCTTAGATATGCATATTGGAATTCGTACTATCGAATGTGCTTATGTCTTTGTCATTGTCTACTTAGTAATTTCTCTGTAGTAATGGCTAGAATCATGATGTGTCTGAAAATTGAATTGTTGAGGCAATTGTTGAATTAATAGATTTGCACTATTGTAAGCTTCCCCAAATACGACTCATAATCATTCTTGCCAACTACACATTCCTGCAGTGCAACACCAGAATTTTTTGAAACAATAGCCTTTAGTAAAACAACATTCATTTTCCCAAGTGAACCTTAGAATCACAACTCATGAGTGTCTCCAAGAATGTTGAAACTGCAAACCCCTCATGCCAAGGTATTCATAAGCAAGTTGTGACCCTTTTTTGGTTTCTACCACAAGCATACAAGGTGGAGAGTATGAGCTATTCACAATAGCTTTGCCAAATTTGTCAACTTGCAAACTACTCCAAAGCCAAAAGTATTCATAAAAGCACTATCACCAACTCATGCCATCTTCAACATCATGATGACATTCTGCCGTCTTGCAATCTTGTGCTATCTTGCATGTCATATTCTCAAGCAGAAGGACCCCAGAGCAAAAAACATTTATCCATGAAATCTGTTGCATAAATCCACACTTTTGTTGCCTCGAGTACTTCTTCAAATGGCTGCTATAAAGTGGAATGAATATATGCTTCTTCTTAGGTGCTTAAGGGTAAAGGAAAACAGATAAGGAACAACCCAGGGACAATGTGAAAATAGGACACGCGGGTGGAGGGACCCATTAGGGCAAGATCAAGACATGGTATACTTGAATGATCTGATAGAGGTGTTTCCACATGAGGGTATGCAAAAAAAACGTGCAGGGACGCATCCCCACACTTAATACCTTAACAAATCAGGTTGACTAATCAACATGGGCCTAACACTTAACCACCATGCATACATGTGCATCCCCACACTTAAAACATGACTGAATCTTATAAACAAAAGGTGTAGGGTTAGAAAAACTTGGCCCAATTTGTAGATGGTCGAGGTGAACCGTCGCTGACACGTGACAGATCAGAATCATCCACAAGAGGTACCATATCTCACCACATCACACTCATCCAACATGGTAGGACCATGCAGCAGCACCCAGAGAGGTAGCTTTGTTGATAAAGAGCTAGTTCAATTGTCAATGGCAAAGTATACATCACTTAATCTTGATAGTCATTCGTGTTGGAGTGATAGATCAGTCACTCTCCCCATGACTCACATCACTCGACAGATAATAATGAAAACCCATAGCTCACACTCAGTTTAGAAATCAATAAGAGGATTGGCTCCGAGGGAGTATGCCAATGTGCACAGTTTGATGGTGCATCAATGCATCCCAACCCATCTGGTATAGGTGCAAGAAGGAATTCCACGGAGCCTTGTAATGCAGTGCACTGAACAAAGTGATGTGTGTATTGATAATGGTGGAGGCCCATCCCTTGTGTGCATAGGGAAACGAGAATGTACCTGATGCCAATTGTTGTAATGTTTCTCAACCTTGACCTCTCAATTGATGAAGGGAAAATCAATCACACTCGGCTCCCCCTCTATCTCATGCTTTGTTTATGATTACAGGAGGGCAACCTGTTCCTAACACACATTGATGTAATCGTCATTGCCACTTGCATGAAAGGTTGTATACCTTGTGCAACCTGTTCCTAACACCCATTGATGTAATTGTCATTGCCACTTGCATGAAAGGTTGTATACCGTGTACGAAATTGATACTGCAATAGTGCATCCCACCCTATGCCAGCATACATGCAAGAAGGAAAGGCCAAGAAGCCTTATAGTGTCGTGCACAAGAACATATTGTGCTTTGTGCATTGAGAAGCCCATCTCATGCATGCAATGCTCTCTTCACACATCTCATCTCTCATTTGAATATAAAGGGCAAGGATTGGTCACTCAACCCACCCTCTGTCTCACACTTTGTTGATGAATACAAAGGGTAGCCCATATCCACATCCCCATCTAGTTAGGATGAAAGCTCACATCACTTAAGGGTTGTCGATGAAGATCGGCTTCGTTTGATGATGTCAACTTGTATCGAGTGATGAAGAGTCGTACCTAGGGAGGTAGCCAACAAGTTTAGTATTTGGATTGCATGTTGGAAATATCGTTTTGCTGTAGGAGTCAGCAACACTGATGAAGTTATAGGATTCAGCACACCAAGGGAGGTGGCTTTAGAATTGCTTATGGTGAAGAGTTCTGCTAGTGATTCAGCTATCCTAGACTACAGAGTATTGCTACTTTTCCATAGCCAGATTCATGTCTGACATATGATTTTTAATGCCGATAAGTGCTTAAAAATAGCCAAAATTTCCAAATTTCAGGGGAAAAATAGACTTTGTCGAAGGCGGTGGTGGCAATCAGTATGATTTTAAGCGGCAATGCCTGAAAAGGCTTAAAAGACCCACGAGACAAAAGTTGGTGAATTTCATAATTTTTGGCATGTGAAGGAATTCAAGACAGTGGAGGACTTCAAGACAGATGCCCAAGATTTTTCAGACCGTGATTTGAATACCGGATGCGGAAGAGGGAGTGCCTGAAAGGCCAAAGGCCAAAATGGCAAGTGGGAATGGACTTAAGGAGTCCCAAAAGGCATGCCTCTTGGGGGGTCCCTTTGGGGAGCCCCAAAAATTAAAAAAACGTGGGGTTAGGGGGGGTGAAGGGGGGGGGGCGCCGTTTTTCACGGGCACATCCTGAGAGAAGGCGACATCATTCATGGTGAAGAGGAGGGGCTATGGGGGCTGTAAACAACCCCCCCAACTGATCTTGGGCCTGATCTACACTCTATCTATGCTTCCTATCGCCGGTTTCTGCTCCTCCATTGGCTGTCTAGTTGTGGAGATCAGAATTCAATTTTTCTCTCTCCTCCCTCTCTCTTCCCTTAAGAGGCACTTCATGTGGCAAGAATCAAGAAGAGAATCGGGTGATGGATGCTTGTCCGGAAGGCACCAGATTGTTCCAAGAGGCTGAGGAGACTGAAGGTTGAATATCTATGATGAAATCCATGGCTGGTGGGTGGATACACAGTCCCAATTATTTATTCAAGAAACTCGAAACACACAAAAAGGCGGTATGCTCTATTTTATGAAAGAATTTTGCTTGTTTTTTATCGTTCATGGTCTAAATGGTGTGCACAAGGGCTGACATTTTATTTGAATGTTCATTACATTATGTTTGAGGGCTGCAATCATTGTTATGTAGAACCCATATTGATTTACAGCAATTATAAATTTTTTAAACCCAAAAAATCACTAATTTTGATAAAAATTGATAGTTTCTTTGGTTTTAAATGGGAAAAAATGAGTGGACATGGGATAAAATAAGGAAAAATGTTGAGTTTCAGTTCAAATGATCAATAATTTAAAAAAAACTAGAAAATACTTATTTTCTATTAAAAATAAATAGGAAAAATAGAAGAAAACGGAGAAAAAATGATTTCTTGCGCTAGAAAAAATAGGAAAAATAAGATCTATGTATGTGAATGTCTGATGGGGCTGAAGCATGAGATTAAGCCTCAGTTTGGCCCTTTTCCTTTGTGTCTAAGTGCGTATTTATTGCTTTTACATACAAAAAATGACATAAAAGACCCTTTACACCTATGCACCGCAACAAAATTTAAACAGTGAGGGGGAGGATGATGTTATACCATAGTCTAAGTGCTGAAATAATAAAAAGTTTGATTTTTCTCTTTATGCATAACATTTAGGATGCGGTTTATTTAAAAATAATGGATCTAGCAGCACAAGGGTTAGCCTTGGTGCTAGGTTCCTACAACGAAGCATTGCGTATTGACAAAAATTCATTAAAAGGACTGTTTTTGCACGACACACAGGCTGATTTTATACCATAATTGTTTGTGCACAATCATACACTCTTGCATGAATCATACATACATGGTATCTATTCATGGCATGCATAGCACTTAGTTGAAGTATAAATGACCCACGCTGGAGAGAGTAAGGCATCCAAGTTGTAGGTCTGGACGGTGGGTCCAAGGGAACAAGTAAGTGAGGACTGGTACATTCCTGGAACGATATAATATTGGTACCAAGAGCAGAGTCTATTTTGTATGTATTATATGTGTTAGTGACGTGCCGAGGGGTACTAACACATATAATACATTGTGTTCAGCCGAGGGGTGCCTCTTATGTTGTTCTAAGTGGTGAATTACACCAAAATGTGTAGGGTCTCCCTCTGAGACTCTCACACACTCTCTCCTCACACATGCTCTCTCTCAAATGTACAATGGGATAATCAAGAATAATCATTCACAAACCCTTTTAGGTCCTAGATACCCCTCCCAAGGGAGGTATGTCTAATATGAAAGGTCACAAGAGCCACTACAATGTCTCTTTGTAGCTCCATAGTGTCAACGTCACTGTCACTTCAGTCTTTACTTCAAGTCTTCAGCAACTACTTCTTCTACTTCTTCAAGCTATTTTGAACTTATATTCATCTCTTTGCAAGATTGAAAAAATTCCCTAAGCTACACATTCATCCATCGTCACTCTTATAGAGGCATATAGAACAGAACAGAGTACTCATCAGTCATTATTCCAACCCTTCATACACAAGGAAAACATAGCAAAACAAAAGATCAACAGACTCAAACAGGCACAATTAGACACTAATAGGACATCAACAGAACATGTAACATTATATCTCCACTATAAAAAATCATGAGCTTCTCAAACCTAATCAACCTCATCCAAAACACTCTTAAACAC
This sequence comes from Lygodium microphyllum, assembly GCF_053477565.2. Lineage (NCBI taxonomy): Eukaryota > Viridiplantae > Streptophyta > Polypodiopsida > Schizaeales > Lygodiaceae > Lygodium > Lygodium microphyllum. Next base: position 57,250,025 of record NC_141159.1, on the reverse strand, counting down.
TTCCAAATCAACTAAACATAATTCAAAATCCATAAAAAATCAACCATTCAATCCACAAAAACAACAAAAGTCAACCAAAAAAATCAAATCATTTCAACCATCAATACCTTTCACAAACCAACTATTAGACAGTGGGCTGGCCATGAGCTCTATTCCCTCTTAGATGGATTCAGTGGGTACAACCAAGTCTAGATCGCAGAAGAAGATCGATCCAAAATAACCTTCACAAAAAAATGGGGAACCTATGCTTATGGAGTGATGCCATTTGGTCTCTCTAATGCTCCTGCTACCTTCTAATGAGTGATAATGGCCGCATTCCAAAACCATCTGCATGACTTCATTGAGATATATCTAAATGACTTTTGTGTTTATAGCCTAATTCGTGAGCATTGGTGGGGATACTTGGAGCAGTGCTTTGACAGATGTTGAGAGTATGGGATCTCTCTGAACCCCAACAAATGCATCTTCGGAGTCTCTTCAGGAGTTCTCTTAGGCCACATTGTCTCTACATAAGGGATAGCAATAGACCTTGCCAAGTTTAAGAACATTGCAACTTTAACATCACCAATCAACCTCAAACAGTTGAGGGAATTTCTTGGCCATGTGGGCTATTAAAAACAATTTATTGTCCACTTTGCGACAAAGGTAGCTCACTTTCATAAGCTCCTAAGAAAAGATGTAGAGTTTAAATGGACTACTGATTGTGATGAGGCATTCAACACTCTAAAATAGTGTCTAATTGAAGCATCCATCCAGCAACCTCTCCTAATTGGATGAAGGAGTTCCATGTGCACACTGATGCATTAGTTGAAGGCTGAGGGTGGTCTTATGCCAAAAAGGCTCATCAAAGCTAGATAAACCCATCTATTATGCAAGCCTAAAAGTAACAAACAAAGAAAGAAACTATATCATGATAGAGCTTGAATGCTTGGCAATGGTGTTTGCCTTCTTAGAGAAGTTCCAACACACTACCTTTTGTCAACTCACTTCAAATTCTATGTGGAACGTGAGGCCCTATCTTTGTTGATGAACAAGATAGATGTGAAAGGAATAATGATGAGATGTCTCCTTCTGTTTTAGGAGTTTGACTTTGAAGTGGTTACCAAACCCAATCGTTCCCATGTCTTGGTTGATCATTTGCCATGAATCCCTCATAGCGACGAAGAGGAGAAGGATGACCCAGACCTTTCTGATGCTTCCCTTAAACTACTACTCCATGGTACACAAACATAGCCAACCTCTTGGCAACTCAACAATATCCTCTTGGTATCTCTAGCCGTGAGAAGAAAAGCTTCTGTTAGAATCAGCCCCCTACACCTTGTTAGGTGGTGCTCTGTACAAGAAAGGTAAGGATGAAGTACTGAGAAGATGTATAGCAGGAGATGAGATTGGAATCATTGTGAAAGCATGCCATGATGAGCCATGTGGAGGACACTTTTGGGAGAAGCAACAGCTGAAAAGGCCTTGCTCGTAAGATATTGGTGGTTGACCCTCCACAAGGATGCCTATGACTACTACAAATGTTGCGATGCTTGTCAACGAATGGAAAAGCCTACCAAAACTAGGGCTACACCACTACAACCCATCCTTCCCGTAAAGCCATTTGAGAAGTGGGGAATTAACTTCATTGGCCCCATTGATCCACCACCAGAAGGAAGTAGAACAGATACATCTTGGTTTGTATGGAGAACTACATGACAAAATGGTGTGAAGCCAAATCTTTGAAGCGGGATGATGGTAACAACATGGCCCTATTCCTGTACAAGAATATCATCACCCATTTTGGAAATCCCTTAGAGCTAGTACATGACAAAGGTACGCACTTTCTTAACAAGATTACAGAAGAATTAACCGAACTATACAAGATCCGCCATCTCAAGTCCACACCTTACTATCCCAGAGCCAATGGTCAAGTCAAAGTTACCAATCGCATCCTCTGCTCAATCTTGATAAGGATAATTGTTGCACATTGCGCATTTGGGAGATGATTGACTTATAAAGGTCCTCTAGGCATACAGAACCTCCTATAAGGCTGCTACATGACAGACCTCTTTCTAGCTAGTGTATGGTATAGAGGCTGTCTTCCCAGTTGAACTAGAGTTGCCCTCTTTGTGAGTAGCTATCAACAAAGAGCGTTTGGGAGATGACGAATCCTTGCAATGCTTTCTACACTTGGAATGTCTAGATGAGACTCGTAGGATGGCCCTACAGTGCATGGAAGCTACGCAAGCTTGACGAAAGGCCTATCATGATAGATTCATCAAGCAAAAGGAGTTTAAGGAGGGTCACTTAGTCCTTACTAATGATTCGAGATTTGGGAAGTTTTTAGGCAAGCTTCAATAGTGTTGGATGGGCCCCTATAAGGTACTTGTTGTCAACCCTAATGGCTCTGTCAAAGTGCAGACAATCGATGCTTCTGATGATCCTTTCCTGATTAATAGCTATCTCCTTAAGAAGTATTACCCTCCTTGGGGATCCTAACAATCATTTATAATATTCCCTTCATCCCTTGTGCATTGATCAGTAAGGCTTTGCCTATTTCTCCTAAAAGTCCTCCTACTTGTCCTAATGATGTGGCCTCATTCTTTTAGCCCCTCATGGCCACCTCCCATCCTTATGTTGCTTCTTTCTTTTCTGATCCAATATAGAGCTGGCAATGATAGTTCCGGTACTTGATGTTCCGATCATTCTCCTCTTTCAAAAGAAGAAAAAAAAAATCGATAATGGGAGAAAACGACTTCGGTCCCTGTCATGCCAACCTATTCTTCAAGAAAAGGTGAAAACACCCTCGATAATAGGAAGAATAGAAAAAAAAGGAAAAAAAATCAAATTTATTATGGGATTAAAGGAAGAAATTTCCTATCATAATAGGCCTTGTTCTGAGAAAAGGTGGCACACACTCTTGGATAGTGATGGGACCTAGAATGGGTTGACACTGGCTATAGCACTAGTTGGACCTCTAACATGCATAAGACAACCCCACGCCCTTGCGGTCAAGAGCGTTTATAGGACACATTGCCCTGCCATCATACGTATATTTTGCGTTTGTATCATGTTTTGTAATCCAACCCTTGACATTCTTAGAAAAATTTATGCAAAACAATGTATTTATGAGTGAGATTGTGAGAGAAAGCTATGGAACCTTTGAAAAAGAATATTATGTGATGAATTCCATTCAAATTGGTGTATTCTCTTGTGTCTTTGTGTTATTTTGATGAATTCTATGAAGAATATGAAGAGCATAATCAATTTGATTCAAGTTAAAGCCATGTGAAAATTATTTCTATGAAGCTGCATGAAGATTTCTTGTTCTTAGTGTTCTTGTCCTTTTTGTGATCACATTAAATTTGAAGAACATGTTTGTTGATGATACAAGATAGATTTTTCTACAATATATTCCATGTTTTCTTGATTTTCCTCTTGGGTCTCCATGTTTTCAATGCACAGATGGGGAATACTGCCATCAACAAGCATTAGAAAGTACTGAAAATGAAGAAAATGGCATTACCAAGAGGAGAAGAATTTAATGGATATTTGCAAAGTTCCTTCTACCACTGAAGAATTGGAGATTCTCATTGCCAAAGCCAATTTTTGCAAGAAATTAATCCCACAATTGTGGAAACATATTACCATCGTGATTCAAGCTCTATGTGGTGGTGGACTATTTCCTCTCCCTGTTGAAGCAATAGAGGCATGCATCTTGGTGGCAAGTTGTTTGGGAGCAAACTAAAGTGGAGAAACAGAGAGAATGATCATCCATGGGAGATTTATTATTCATTGAGAAGTTTCCAGACATCATCAAGTGGGAGATCATGAAGAGGCTTTAGGAGTCATGGTCAGTGGAGGTTCACAAAAATAAGAAAGAAACGAGTTGGAATTTGTTTGTGGGATGCTCAACAGCAAGATACGTGGGATGCACAGTGCACTAACACTCTCCTATTTTTCCAAGTAGCAACTTATTGGAAGTTGGTGGATAGAGTGTTCTTCACCACATACACTATTAAAACTATCACAAGGTGGCATTACTATGATGATGGCACCACAACGATGCTCAGAAGAATGAGTTTTGATACCTTTACAACCAACTATCTTCCCCTTTGTAGTGGACTAAAAGCTGAATTCAGAGACATTGAAAAGGAGGTAGAAGAAATGTTAGCCAAATAGTCCTCTAGAGACTAGGGCCCCTTTGATTCTGTTCTGTTAAGCATAGAAAAATTGGGTGGAGCTAACTCCCTAATGAATAACACAATCAAGAGGCCAACACTACAACGAGTCCAAAGGTATGTGAGAAGAGAGAAGGCAAAAATCAAAGCCGAGAAAACGAGCTAGTAGTAGAAGTCTCCTTTGATGCCCTAATGATACTCTTTATAGAAGTCCCCATGGCGACTCAAGGTCCCATTCCTAGTTAGATCTGTCCTAGAAATATTGATGACATGCCAACAAATGTAGTCTTGTTTCCTATCTTTATGGGAAAGTACGATGAAGATCCTTATCTTCATGTAGTAGAATTCATGGTAGCATATGTGGCTAACAATGCTAGAACCCCCAAGCATTGGTTGGAAATATTTCCCGACACTTTCAAAGGTGCAGCATTTTAATGGTAGGAGAGACAAGTAGCATGAACTTTTGGCACATGGGACGACATGAAGTTGGCCTTCCTCACTAAATTTAGGCATGAAGGTTTTGAAGAGCGGATGCGAGAGGAGTTCATGAACCTAAGTCAGTCCCTCTGATGAATGAGTAGAAGCCTATGTCTCGCGAATGGAATCCATACTAAAGATATGGACTAACCATCACTTGGATTAAGACATCTAGAAGGGAGTTTTCCTTAGAGGCCTACAACCAAAAGTTTGCAAGTTTGTGGAGTTGAGAAGACCAATCTTAATCGGCAAGAGCTGCAATGAAAGGTACAAGATTGTATGATGAAGTTGAAGAAAGGCTGTCAATGACCTCAGGAAGACAAGTCTTACATCCTCCTATGCCAAGAATGGTATACCCACCAAATGCAATCCCAAGGACAATTACCTACCCCTACACCTAGATGCAAACAGTGCCACAGTACACTGCAACAAATCCATAGTGGCCACAGACAAAAATACCTCAAATGATGGTTCAACCACAATAACAATGGCCTCAAATAGTTCCTCCAATGGTGGCTCAACAACAGTGGAACCCTACCAACTAGAACCAGCAACCCCCAGTCTCAATAGGAGCTTTGAATCAGAATCAGAATAGAGAACCCTCTAGAACAAAACCAATCTATGTAGTGCTAACAAAAGCTTTTCAAAATCCTATTGCAAGTACTCCAAGAGGTGAAAACCTGAAGGACTAACTGTCCAATTCAGTTGCAAGCATAAAGAAGGAGCTTATGGATGTGATTTCAGAACAACTGCAAATGTTGAAGGTGAATACAGCCAACATATCCGATCCTGGAGGAGGTGGAAGAGACGTGATGTGGTCTAATACCTGGTGTGGAAAGTGCCATCAAGTGAGACATTTAGCCACTAAATGTACCCAAAAACCAACTATCCATGGAGCCTTCTATTCATATTGTTTGAGGAAGAACCATACAGAGGATATTTGCTCTCTGAAGGAGATGCATGAAACAAGGAATAAAGATGAAGAAGCACGGTTCAACTTGTTGGAATCCAAAATGACAACGCAAGACATTGGACCAAAGCCTGGGGAGTTTAGTCCTAATTTTGGCCTGAGGAGGTTTCCCTCTCAAAGTTATAGAGGACAATGTAAAATATTACACGGCACAGCGAACAGAATCTGAGAAAGAGATAGAGAGTACGCAACAGATAAGAGGAGAATCAGTAAATTCTTTAACTCCAAACAACTGATACAAAGATGGCTCTGTCCACTCGTGTGCTTCCACTGTGTGAAGCTTAGATGGTGATCTAGACAGAAGATAGGTGAAGAGCTTAAGGCTAGCTAGAACAACAACTGTGACTGGGTGAAAGATGAGTGAGAGATGGCTACGAAGGGGTTTAGCTTTTATAGCCCGCGAAGGTCGTTAGGTCGGCCTGTTGACCCGACCTACCATATGAGCCTCCACTAGTCAGCCAGGGAATATTCCCTTTACCATCGGGCCCCTTTTAACTCCCTTACACCGCAACTCAATGCAATGCGCCTCGAGTTGCTACCAGCTTAACCACTCCGTCTAACCCAAAGATTAGACCCACAATAGTCACATTTTTGCCATCCGGTCACATAGACCTCATCTGATATACAAGTCAGGACTCAACCAATGTCCGGGCTCACATTTGTCTTCTCCTCATAATGGGGGCCTTACAACTTTGAGCACCATGGATCATTGGTAGCACCTAATGAGGGTGGGGCATTGATCATATCTAACAGACAATAGTATGATCTGGTAGTGGCCATCGATCAGAAGTAGAGTATCGTAGATGTGGATAAAAGGGTCATATCTCACCAAACTATGCAAACCCTAGAAGGTCTATGGACTACACACCCTTATGCAGTCAATGCAAAAGGATAAGGCCACACTACAAAAGACTCTCCAAGTCTAGCTCCTATGAAAGCTACTCCTAATACCCAACAAAAGACCCAAGAACTTGCTTCCAATTTTGTGGAATTGGAGGTTGCTGCAATAACGCATGCTAAGAAAGAAGAAATTGCAGTTCCAAAGGAGAACATTCTCTATTCTAAGACAGTGAAGTTCAACCTTCCCAAGGAGAAGTAGAACAATACATAACAAAATGGTTCAATACAGAGCTATCATGTGCCATAGAGAGTTACAAATACAATTGCAAAGACAAGACTAGAGGTCTAGGAGATAGAGGATGTTGAACTATCTCCTAAAGAATAAGAGGTGCAGATGTTGCCCCTCTTGGAGGAAAGAGAGAGGATAAGAGTGGGTGTTTCCCCATTCCCTAGCCGATTGGAGGTCTCTGGATCCTATTAAAGAATATGACTTAATCAAACACCTAGACACATGTAAACCTAACCTAACATTCCGATAGTTGCTTCCTTGACAGCAACAAGTCCAACAAAGCCCCAAAACCTATGAAAGAAGTGGATGTGGCCAATGCCTTCCTAGATCCTGGAACCCCAGAGATTGGCATATGGATTGAAGGATGCTTTATAGCAGATGCATTGATTGATGGAGGTTCATCAATGAACATCTTGAGAGATGTGACAATGAAGGATCTAGGCTTGCAAGGTATGCAATCTATGCAATGGCTTATCAGACTGAAGCAGAATCAAGCCTTTGGGCATCCTCCCATATGTGAAGACAACTCTCACAGGAAGAGATTATTGGCTGACATACCTAGTGGTCAAACCAAATTCCTACGGGACCTCATATCCTCTGCTACTAAGAAGACCATAACTTCAACACCACTTTTTTGTGTCCTCTGCCTAGGATTGGTTCAAATGAACCCTAACCCTAGGCAGAAGACCCAAAAAAGTGGTGTTGAAGTTGTATGGATTGCAAAAAGGTAATGGATCCACTTCCATTGAAGTCGAAACACACTGCTCTAATGAAGTAACAAATGGCACATTGGGAGATGAAGAGGCCATCAAAAAAATCTTTCCCAAGAAAACAAAGGCATAGTCCCTGACGGTGGGCACAGTAAGCCAACTATCGAAAGAAGCAAAGTTATTTTCAATGGGTGAATACCTCTTGCCTGAACCTAAATTGACTTTTGAAATTACCTTTGACAGTGAGATAGAAGCATGGATGTATTGTTCTCCTTGTTACATGACCCTAGCAAAGGTTGAGACAGAGATAGAAGTAGAGACAGACGCAGAAGCAGAAGCAAAGGATATAATAGAGAGTCTGTTATTCTCTTATAGAGCCCCCCCCCCACAGAAGAAAAAATAGAATCTCAAGAGGACAATGATGATAGTGAAGAAGAAGATTATGAAAGTGCGCTAGGAGAGTCTATCCTATTCACAAATGGCATAGATAAGGAAGAAGTTCCAGAAGCCTTAGAAGCAAAAAATCCCATGCTATTAGACATAATTACTTTGGTATCTTGTGGATTGTTTAATGAGTCACATCATGTGCAACATATCCATAAGAAATGGATTGAGAATAATAAGCATTCCTTCAGTAGTGGCTCTTGTCATCCAAAGCTATCCTTTTCAAGAGAAGATCATGACAATGTAGCTTGTCAACAACCACCAGTTTGGCAGATCAAACAAAACTCATAAGTTTCCTATTATGTGATATTCTTGGTGGATGCATCCTTGAAAGACAAGTCCTCAAGCCAAGAAGTAACTCATCCTCAAACCAAATCCGTAAGTGCTCTAATACTCTTTTAGCTTCCCAAGGAGCAAGTTAAGTCTCCACTAAAAGAGGAAGTTGGTCCCAGTGAATCATCAGAAGAGGAGACTGTTCCTTTGAAGGAGTTAGATCTATACCAAGAAGCCATCTATGGGACCAACTGAAGGAGAACTTGGATGTGTTTGCATGGTCATACAAAGATCTAAAGGGAATTGATCCCACAATATGCCAATACTACATCGACCTAAAGCCTGATGCCAAGCGTGTGAGGCAAAGACAGAGGTGCATGAATCCAAATTACTCTACTCTAGTGAAGGCTAAATTACTGAAGCTCCTTGAAGCTGAGTTTATCTATCCACTAGCCAATATGGTGAATGGGTTTTGCCCATCATGGTAGTACCCAAGAAGAATGGAAAGCTACGAATATGTGTGGACTTTCGGAAGCTAAACTCCAAGACCAAGAAGGATCATTTCCCTATCTCTTTCGTAGACCAATTGTTGGACACAATGGCAGGCCATGAACTTTATCCTCTCTTGGATGGATTCAGTGGATATAATCAAGTCCAAATCACAGAAGAAGATCAATCCAAAATAACCTTTACAACAAAATGGAGAACCTATGCTTATAGAGTGATGTTGTTTGGGCTCTGTAACACTCTTGCTACCTTCCAACGAGTAATGATGGCCACATTCCAAAACCATCTGTATGACTTTATTGAGGTGTACCTAGATGACTTCTATGTCTATAGCCTAATCCATGAGCATTGGGACACCTAGAGCAATGCTTTGATAGATGTCAAGAGTATGTTATCTCTCTCATCCGTGACAAGTGCATCTTTGAAGTTGTAATATTTCCACACAATAAAAGTTAGTTGGTTAGTTCAAAAGTTAGTTAATCAATTAATAAGTTAGTAAGGTTACTAACTAAAGACTAACTAAGGTAAAAATTAACTAACATTAATAATTAAGGATTTTTATATAATTAAAAATATTTTATTTAAAAAATCGAGAGTTGTAAATCTTATATTTTTCTCAGATTGACAAGGACACCCTTCACGTAAGTTACAATGTGAACGAGACTTATGAGCTATATTAATCACTAGTATTAATGTGTATAGTTTGGATGGTCCAAAAATATTAGATTTTGGGTAAAACTAGTTTATTTTAGATATTTTAGATATTATCCCAAGAAAAAAAGATATGGAGATTTCTAAAATTGGATGTCATTTAAAAAAAGACAAGTGATGTTTTAGTTAGTTTTGGAGATTTTATAAAAAGAAAAATAAAGAAAAGTGAATGGCGAAATCGCGCATGCCGCGATCGCGGTCCATAGACAGAAAACAACACTTCGAACAGAGAAAAGAAGGAGTGAACTAACAACTTTCTAATCAAGTGTCTTGGGGTTTTGCCCTCCTTTCGGAACCAATGGAACCATCAGATTTATGATCTGAGCATTAGATCACTGATCTTTCCAAGATCCCCCTCCACAAAGAGCTCCACTTCTCAACCACAAGCCCTCTTCTCTAATTTACTATAAATATGATACATGGGGAGGCACAAGAGAGCATAAGGAGACCCCGAGAGGCTGCGAGAGAGAGATAGAGAGAAGGATACCCCTCCAAGAGATTGTGAGAGAGATCTTGAGAGAGAGAGAGAGAGAAGAGTTACCCCGAGAGGCTACACAATTCCCTCTATCTCGATCCTCAACTTAGCCATCTTCTCCTACACTCTCGCATCTCAAATCTATTCCACCTCCTTAGTCTTTTGAGTCTACTTGCGGACGATAGCTCCCAAGCAAAGAATGTCGCGTGCGGGTCGCAATCCCATAACCAACAACAACGAAGCTTCAGACGAAGGCATCACCGTCAATCCAATTGCGGTAGTGGTCGTAAGTAATGTATTTCCAAATTTATAGATGCTTGTTTTGATTCTCATATGAGATACATTAGGCCCATACTATGATGTATGAGTATAGATCATTTCATCTCACATATTCATAAGAAGGAGCTTGCGAAGTGCATATATCAAGGAAAGTTAATTGCACCTAGTTGCATATGGCTTATTCATTGATAGAGCAATTACAAGGAAGAATTAGTCAAGGGTTATGAAGGATATAGTCATTAAAAGAACGACATTAAAAATTGTGCATACAAGTGTTAAGTAAATTGTATATGGAATCGCTCATTGATTCCAAGGGGGAGAGCAGATATGTGACGGAAATGTTATCGCAACTATTCTTACATTGTTTGGGAAGAATGCAATTGGTTTTGTTGGTTGATCAAACAACATCCTAAATGCTTTTACATTCAACTAGTTGTTAGTTGTTGTTTGGATGATTATTCCAAGTGCTTGTGATTTATGGTAAATGCATGGCAAGGGTCTGTGATGACAAGTTGCCATGGGAATAAAGGAATGTTTTCTTGGAAAATGGTATTAAGGTTGAATGCCTTGTTTGCGCTTGCTTCTTAAAGGAGGAAGGATACTTTGCACGGGTGGATCACCTCCATGATCGCACCATGGATTAACCCAAAGAGGGCACTATTCGATTCATGGGTCGAAGGTCGAGTGGTGAAAAGGCCAACCATGGGAATGATGTTTCACTCCTAGACAGCTTGCGGGTCAATTGGAGCTCTGGACACCCCTTGCTAGGTCTAGAATGGAGTTGAAGACCTCTGTGGCCCCCATCAACGTCTGGGTATGTTGGGAGATCCTATTCTAGATAAAGGATTGAGTTTGTGGTGCCATGTGATTTGGACCAGTTACTTCTGCAAGGAAGAAGAGATACTTCTGTTGGACAAAAGGGATACATAATTTCTCATGTATAAGCGGGAGAAAAAGATTAGCTTGAAGATAAGTTCAGGAACTTGTTTGAACTTGTTTGTCAATAGATTGCTTGCTCTATTTTCGTGTTTGTGCTATAAGTTATGCGAACGAATCATGTTTCCTAAAAGGCTTAATTAATGAAGCTAACTTTAAGTATCACACATAAATGTGGTAGGACGGAATTAGAAAACTAAAGCTATCAAGGGAAGCAGATGGGCGGAACCCCCAATGGGTCTATCCTACAGTAGGGTGGTCGCAAAGAACTAGGAGGCTTCTCACAAGGTTTTACCGACGTCCGACGACCCTTAGGAATTGTTAGATTAGAATCCTGATTCATGCCATTTTAGGGGACCGGTATGGGATTATGCCCTACGGACAGAGAGGTTGAGTAGTGCATCCCTCTCATTTCCCATTTTCTTTGAACCAAGTGCGACATGGGTCTGCTTCAACTTGGATATATCTGTGTAAAGTAGGATGCCCAGGATTTGATGCTAGAATGCTATTATGAGACCGTGGCCACTAGGAGCCTAAATTTCAAGTCGATCCTAGTTGGTTGGGCCATGAACGTTCTGTTGCAAGGTAGATTTGGAAAACCCTAGGCAACAAAACTCGAAACATTCCATAGGAGTGCCGGGAAATGACGCTTAGATTCGTTTCTCGATAGATTGCTAAAAGTGCGCCTAGACTGTCGATGGGCAAGCACCTCACAGTTGGTATTAGAGCCAAACATCGTAATGATGCATGATTGATTAATGTATGGTTCATAGACATATCCTAAATAGAATAACCTAAATGCTATGGCTTGATTTCTAGGCACCTCTTGCACCCACAAATGCTGACATGCAAGAGAAGAAAATTCTTCTCAAGCAAATTAAGGCACCTGAGTTTGATGGAAAAGGAATAAACATCGCAGCTGAGGTGGAGATATAGATTGAGTCAATGGATGATTATTTTACTGCTTCGCGAACTACCTCTACCAATCAAGCAATGATAGCCAAACTTACATTAGTTGGTCAGGCTCGATTATGATGGAAGCAATGGTTCAAAGATCAAGGTGTTTTTGAAGCCATTGTTACTTGGGTTCAGCTGAAAGATGCTGTACGTGGACGATACCTTCTACCAACCTGCCAAACTTTGAGGATGAATGAATTCTTCAAGCTCAAGAAGCTGGAATTAACCTTGGAAGCTTACTACTCAAAGTTTGTAACCCTACTAAAATATGCACCACCAATGGATATTGCGCAGCAAGTATCCAAGTTTTGCCATGGCCTAAACACTCCTCTGAACCACCGTCTTGAAGCAATGCATCCAACGAACTTGCAAGATGCATTACCCTGAGCGAATCCAATCGTCCAAGAACTTAAATCGGGCAATTGTAGCAAAAATGAATCCCGAGATTAGGGTAAGAGATGCCATACGTGCGGAGAGATATGGCACATCCGTAGGAGATGTCCCTACCGTCAATGCTTCCATTGCAATGAGCTAGGACACATCCAAGCAGACTGCCTTGACTTAAGTCCAGAAGACATTGAGCCTCTAAGAAAATGAAGCTACACATGTGTAGTCTATGGATATATAGAGGAATCAGATAAAGACGAAGACCTAGAACCGACAACACCTCTTCAGGATGACTAGAAATCCTAGAAAATTTTGTTGACATGAAATACAACTTGTATTGGAATAAACTTTACTCTTATACCTACACTTAATTTGCATCATATGAGTTGCATCTATTTTGAGCCTAGGACTTGTAAATGATTAGAGATACACTGCCAAGGAATGACAGTTATAAATTGCAATGATTTTTTGTGATGATGTGCTACATCATATCTCTTGGCATCAAAGATGCTAGAACTACTTAAGAGGAACTTGATAGGATCTTTGGTACCCAAGCAAAGAATTCAAAGGTAAAATTACTCATGTAGTTTTATAAATTAGATATAAAAGATAGTGCTTCTATGACCATACACATTAACAAGTTCAAGGGCCTAAAAACACAGATTGCAACTCTTAAGAAGAATATTGATGAAGATTAAGCAATAGTCGTACTGCTTGCAAGTGTAAATAAGGATCCATATGAGAAACTTGTGTCCACCCTAAGTAATGTTCCAAGTCTCTCACTTGAAGATATTGAGCACTCACTACTTGATGGAGAAAGCAAAGTTAAAAGCAAGGATGCAAAGGAACACACCACCAACAACAGTCTCTTGTACACCAAGGGCACTTATGGATCAAGAGGCCATGGTTGAGGACTTAGCACTAACAGCAACAAGGATTGGATTATGTGTCATTACTGTGGTAAGATTGGCCATACATCTAGTGAATGTTTCCACAAGAAAAGAGCACATCAAATGCAGAATGATCACCACCAGAACTAGTTCATGAAAGAAAAAGAAGAAGAAGAATAAGAAGAAGAAGATGATGATGATGATGATGATGATGATGATGATGATGATGATGATGATGATGATGATGATGATGATGATGATGATGCTTTTGTTACCATCAACAACTCTGATAGATTGTCTCTAGATTTTTCCAAAGAATTTTCATTCTATCTTTCATATATTTTTCCCATAGTGGATCTCTATTTTCCCTTAGTGGATTTGCTTTGTAAAAACCCTTGCCAAAGTTGTAAAGTTTCAAGCTTTAACTTGACTAGGCTACCTATGAGCTAGTCTCCCAGGCTATGCCACCATGTAGGGAGGGCAAAACCCAGCAAGTGTAGGGACTCATCATTTGAGGGGGGTGTTGAGAAATAGACAAATGATGTATGCTCTAGGAAGAGATGTTCTGAATCCCATATGCATAGTGAAGAGAGTGGAACAACCCAACTTCTATAAAGCATTGTACTTGACTATCACTTTCATAATGATGAATACAATATCATGATGCTTTTCTCTTTCAGTTAGTGTCATTGTCGGTCCAATATACAAGATTTTCTTTATGAGTCCAAGCTTCCATCTTGGATCCTAATTCACTTGTGTAACAGTTGTCTACTCATTGTCTATGTCAACATGAATTTAGTCTTCATCTTCCAACCTCCATAGCTCCTACCATGATCTAGATCTGACATTTTAATACTATACTAAGAGTACCTACTAATGTGAGGTAGTTAAAGAAGCCTGTCCAAATAGCAAAAAAGATCAAGTTCTAGATTATCTAAAGATAAAAATTACAAAGGTGTGTAAAAATGGGTTCTAACCCCTCATTGGAAAAGCAAAAGGAAGAAAAATCCTACAAGCAGTTGATTATCGCCTTGCAAAGGCTTGGTAGGTTCTTAGGGACAAGTCAGGGATGCATTGTCTTCCTAGGGGTAGTAGCTAGCTGAGGAAAAAAAAAGGAAGGTTTGAGCAAAAGCAAAAGTGAGCGAAAGAAAAAGATTAAGTATCACCTCACGAGAGCTTGGTAGGTTCTTGAGTACCGAGTTAGGACCTAAGGCCAATGCCATGTTCTCCCTGGGTCACTCTATGCTCAACTCCCTCCTTTTTACACGCCCGAGTATGGAAACCTTGGGGGGCAAATGGGTAACAAGAAAAATATGATGACCAGGCTATAGGAGTCCTCGCCCCCAGTAGGAGATCCTGGTCCAATTGTCCTAAGTTAGGTAGGTAGTTTAGACCACCACTAAGATGACCCTTTTGAAAGGTTTTCTAGCCCAGTCTGTGTTAGAGTAGTTGGTTAATGACTCGCTCTAGATTTTTGTCAGATTATACTGAGCCTATCCCTTGTGGATTCTCATGCCTTGATTCTGTCTGGGGGTAGGGTGAGAGTTGTTATTCTACTTTGTTGAATATATTTTTTGTGGTAGCTTGTTCTTTCTTTGGTTGTTATTTGTGCAAATCAGTTCATGGGATTTGACGAGCTGAGTCACCCTATCCCATGGTCGCCAATGAGAGCAGCATTTAAACACCCATGAAGTGCCAAAAAGGAATGGACTAATGCAAATTTTATGTGGTAATTCAAAGTTGATGGAAGAGGAACATGAGGATTCGACAATTTTAAGAGACCAAGGAAAATAGAAATGCAAACTTTAACTGTTGCGATGGTTGCAAATTTTTCATAATTTTTTCGACGGTTGAGAAAAGATAGCTTCTTGGCCATTCAAGATGTCAAGCCAAACATGCTGGATTTTTCAAGTTTGCAATCAATCAAGGGATGGAGAAATCGTGAGTGGCCAGGCATTTCAAAGGTCAAAATTTGACCAAAAGAGGAAAACAAAATTGACATGGCCTTTAGGGGGGCCAAAGGCCCCTAATTTTTTTCATGGGGGAGAGGGGGGTTTCAAAAATGATGAGATGAGCAACACTGCCCTTCCTCGCGACAATTTGATGGAGGAGGGGTGGGGGCCTGAGAACAACCCACCCAACAGATCAATCCCATCAATTTTCTAGTTTTTTCACTCTCCATCAGAGCTTTTCGAATGCAAAATGGCTGCCCTGTTATGAGGTGCCTTCTCCAACAGATTTGGAGGAGTCCTCTAGTAGTCGACTAAAATTCATATCCATGCACATCACCATCCTATCTCCCCATGGGAAACCTTGAACTTAGTTGAACATGGGAATCTCAAATCTACTTCATAGGGGAAGCGTGGATAAGTCACCCCTAACAGTAATCTAATGCCCACATAAGAAAGAACACTTTGTAATCAATCAAAGGCAAGAGGAGGTTAACACCACACTTGGTTTAAAGAGAGTGAAAGATGGGGGAGAGTGTAACTCGATCTCCCTACCCATAAGGTAAAATCTCAGCTATGACCCCTAAAATGGTGTTAAACTTGGTAACTAATCCTACCGGTATTGGGAGGGCCACGATTTAATCAACTCTATCTAGTGTTGGAAAGTTATCCAACTTATTGGGTCCCCACCTAGCCATGGGTGTTCGGTCGTTAGGATCGAAGCCTTCCACTTTCCTCGATGAGGTTTGGTTAGTTTTCTAATTAACAAAGCATACTACCACACTATTTGGACATATAAAATCAGCTTCCTTTTATTACTCCATTAAATTGGGTTCGTTAAACTTGATCTTTAGCACATAACAAATAATTTTAAAATAAAATACTTTATTTCATTGTCACTCTGCAGAGTGATACAAAATCATATTTCCACAGAAAGACACCATCCATACCCTAGGATATGACCTTCCAATCCCTTGGGATTAGGTTGTATGTGATCTCACTCCATCTGCGGCGGTCAATAGGGAATTTACTAACTCAGAGCCCCTCTAAGCTTACGTGAGTCTCCAGAGCTGTCCTACATAATAGGGGCACTTACCACTCGGCCCTTTGTCATCTCAGGTGCTCAAGTGATCAAAAACCAAAAACACCTACCTCCCTCAGAAGCGTAGGACCCCCATCTGTAGGTGAGTTTTTCCACACTTCATAGAGTGTAAAGGAGCATTGGGTTGGGGACCCCAATGTCCTGAACCACCACAATCCACAACTCGACTGTGCAAGCCTTGAATCATAAGATCCATAACTCATCATTCACAAATCCAAAAGCAGTCATAACCATAAGACATTTTAATACAGTTGTTAATGCGATGCATAGAATCTATCCCCTTCATCAATTTTCTGTTCCTTCCTAAAAAGTATTTGATAATACTAACATGATTTTACAAGTCTAAGTGAGTTCTAACTAATCGTGATCCTTTTCTTACGTACTAACCTTATTATCTCCATTTGTCCATCTATCATGATTACGGTTTATAGCCACAACCTCGATTTGTTGCGGGATGGCTGGTTCTTTGGTTTGAATGGGTTCGAGGTTAACTTCTGCTTGTGCTTCAGCATCGTGTTGAGTTCCCATAGCAGCAGTGGCGATCACTTCCTCTTGTTGGGGAGCTCTCTGAGCATGACCTCGCTCAGCATCTTGACATCTCTTAGGAGCCATGGAAGAAGCTTGATGGGTTCAAGCAGCTCTTGCGCGTAAGAGTGAAGAGAGAGAGAGAGAGAGAGAGAGAGAGAGAGAGAGAGAGAGAGAGAGAAAGAGAGGTTCGACTGATTGCAGCAGAGCTTCATCGCGTCAATAGCAGTAGAGAGACTTCTGCATGGATCGTTGTGTCCCTTGATGTGATGCTCTACCTCTATTTATATAGTAATGGGGGAGGGGTAAAAGAGAGGCACCTGCTTTTTTAGCATTTTTTATGATGTCATCAACGACAAAGAGAGAAAACTTTCTTTTAGCATTATTTATGATGTCATTGATGATGCCAAGGAGGGGCTCCATTTTTGTAGTGTGAAGATAAAAATTGACGAATACGTGGGCGAGGACGCACTACGCGCTGCACGGCCGTGGGCGGAGGCATCACTCCAAGGCAACGACGAAGTCATAAACCTTGGCATACTTGGCAATCGGCTATGAAGGCTTCTTTGGCACTGTTGGTTGTGCATGAGAAGCTCCCATTAGCTTGTAGGAAAATCTTCCCAAGAGGTCACCCATCCCGGTAGTGTCATCACCCAAGTGCACTTAACTGCCAAGTGACTATCCACTAGGCTAGTTCTTTTTGTTGTTCTATACTACAAACATAGTTTTAATAAGCTAGTCTTGGGAGGGCTTTCCAAGTCTTTCTTCCATGAATTGGCATATAATACCTTATTAATAATAACAATTATCTTCATAAGTAGAGCTAGTTTCATAAAAAAATTTAAAATGTGCAATATAAATCGATTTTCTTTGGAATGTATATGCACATTGTTTATTAAAATAAATTAAGTAATGGGGATATTGCACTGGTGGAGAAGATGTAGAATTATTATTTCTCTCTCTTCTCTCCTCTCTCCTTTCTTCTCTTGTTGCCCGTTCATATGTGTGAGAAGGGAGTGAAGTTTGATGAAAGATGTTGATGGAGTAATGGAACCGAAGTGCAAAAGATTATAGATCGGACTGTGGAAGAGCATCAGCAACCAAGAAAGTGCATCGGTGGCCTCCCAACCTTGAAATACGAGTCTCAAAAAGTGTATTTCTATGCTTAAGCGATCATTCCGCTTGTTTTATGATAAATTTTGGATGAAATTGTTTAGAAATGGGTGTCTTTGATTGATAATGCTATAATCCATCAAAGATGTTGAAGAAAATAAGAAAATTCAATCACATAACAATTTATATATAAACCCACAACTATGTGGTTGTAAGAAAAATGGTCAGTTTTGGGATTTTTGAGGTGTTTATGGGGTTCCTGTGGAATAAAAAATCGATATAAAATTAATGCTCAGTACACATGATCATTTCAAACCAAAAAATAAGAAAATATTATATTTTATGCATAAATAAATAATAAAAATTAGAAAAAATGGGAAAAAAAATAAGTTGTTTGCATTTGATAAATGAGAAAAAAATAGAATTTATGTGTGTGGATGTGTGACATGGCTAGAGCATGAGGGATGAGTCTTAGTTCAGCCTTGTCTTTGTGTTAAAGTGGAGTCTTTATCACTTTTATAAGGAAAAACACAAAAAAAATCGCTTCCTACACCTATCAATGCATGCATAACTTAAATGGTAGGGAGAAGGAGGGATTTTGAGGGTGAGTAATGGCTGATAAGGTTCTGAACTCTAATCCTTTGCTGATGCATGGCATATAAGACATTTATGGTTTAAGTTTAAGAGGGTCTAGCAGCACAAGAATGCTCATTGCTGACCCTAACAATGCAACATTATATGTAGATTAAAATCATTGAAAGAAATTTATTTGCACCTCACAATGTTGATTTCTAAATGATAAAATGATTGAGCAATATGGTTCATAAAAATTTACATTGCACGCAACTTATGGCATCATTCCTAGATGCATTGCAATTGTATTCATGCATATGACCTACGGTGAGTATGTGAGATGTCCCAAGATGTAGGTTTAGACCATCGGTTTCCTTGGGGACTATTTAGTGAGGAAAATATCTATATCTCGTGGAATGTTTGAAAACAAGAGTGGAGTTTGTGACATAAGTGCTATTTGTGTTAGCAGTGCATCAAGAGGCCAATCCCCGAGGCGTAGGAGAGTCACAGTGGGACCACGGCATTCGATCGAGGGGGTGTCTCCTTTTGTTTGTGCTTACGAGGTGTTTTACACTAATATATGTGTAGGGACTCCCTCTGAGGAGTGTGGGGAAGGTTTAACTGTTGGGAAAGGGGACACATGATGATGTATGGTATGTCGACTCAGGTGCATCTAATCATATGACTAGTCATGTTGAATGGTTTTGGAGAGATGCAGGACTTACAAAACCCAAGTTATGTGCAGACGGGTGATAAGCCACCCAATTTCACACATTGGAAAGGTTCCCTTGTCCTTGTATGATGGCCAGACAAAGAGTCTAACAGATGTATTACATGTGCCATCAATTACAAAGAATCTAGTGTCTGTTGGCCAAATGGTAGAGCAAGGGTTGCAGGTCCGATTCAATGCAAAAGGTTGTTTTGTAGAAGACTTTAATGATAAGTGCAGGTTGGTCGCAAAAGGAAGTAGAGTTGGCAGAATGTTCACTTTAGATATTGGAATTTCTACAATGAATACTGCTATATATGCTAAAGGAAAAGGAGTAGTTGCTCACATATAATTTTTAATGCCAAGAAGTACTTAAAAATAGCCAAAAATTACGACTATCAAGGAAAAAATAGACTTCGTCGAAGGCGGCGGTGGCAATCAGTTTGATTTTAAGTGGCAAGTCCCTAAAGCGCTAGTGCTTATTTTCATGGAAATCAAACGGTGGCGGATGGCCGAGCTGGAGTTTTCCTAAATGCAAAACGACATCAAGAATCCAACGCAAGTATTTGATCTCCATTCCAAGGTCGTTTGATCCCCCATTTAATTCCTGCAAGGTTCGGGGTTGTGAAGCAGCTACTAGATCTAGAAGCCGGGAAGAGCGTGACGAGGCCCAGCTTTGTAGATTTCGATGCCACGGAACCACCCGTCCAAACAGATCTCGAATTCGAGGTCGTTTGCCCCTCCAAAAGTGAAAAAACCACTTGTCGAAAGTGTGAAAACAAAAGGCATGAACTAGATAATTGGGGTTTTAAGCTTAAGCTCTAATTAAGGGCTTAAAAGAATGCCACGATTTGAAACATTGTGGGGGGGGCGTCAGTTTTTTTGCACCCCATTCTTCATCATTTTTTGATCGGTGGAAGTAGGAGGAATCCTCATGGCCCTGAGATGCTTCTATCCTTCGCCCTCCATCGCCATAAACGGATCGAGGAATGATGCACTGAGCAAAGAGATTAAAAAACCAGTCTTTCTCTCTCCTCCCTCTCTCTCCTGCATAGAGGCGATTCATGTGCAAGAAATCAAGAAGAGGAGGGGGCTGAAGAATGCTTGTCCTGGATTGCTTCAAGATGAAGAGGAGGGTGAGGAATGAGGTTAAGCACTAAAGAATGGTTTCTGGTCGGTCTGTGGGCTGCCCAGAATAATTATTAAGAAAACCCGCAACATCCAAGACACGCGGTATGCTCCAATTTTATAAAGAAATTTGATTATTTTTGTTATTTCATGGTCCAAATGTTATTCATATGCAATGAATTTTTGTTTGAACCTTATTTTCATCATGGTTGAGGGTTGTAACTACATAAATACAAAACCCATAATGATTTAGAGCCGTTATTAATTCTTTAAAACCCACAAAATGTCATTTTTAATGGAAATTAGTGGTTTTTTTCAATTTTGAGTTAGAGAAAAGGGGTGGAAATGGGATAAACTCAGAGAAAATATTAAGTTTCAGTCAAAATAATAAGCCAATACAAATAAATCATAAAATACCTATTTTTCATGAATAATAAATTGGAAAAAAATAGCAAAAATAGAGGAAATTAGGGTTTTTGTGCTCAAAAAATATGAAAAAATAAGATTTATGTACATGAATGTTTGGCGAGGTTAAAGCATGAGGTTAAGCCTTGGTTTGGCCTCGTCCTTTGTGTTATAGTATGTGTTTATTATTTTTTACATACAAAAATGACACAAAACAACCATTTACACCTATGCACCGCAGCAACACCTAAACGGTGAGGGGAGGATGAAGTTTGTGTGACGATCTATTTGCTGAAAAGATATAAATTATGATTTTCTGATCCATAATTAAATCTAGGTGATTAGTAGCATGGAAGTTCTGGTGCTAGTCCCTAAAGCAGCGCAGCACGTAATGCTTAGTTAAAATTCATGAAAGGGCTGTTTTTCGCACCTCACATGGCTGGGTTTTTTAACATAAAATGGTTGTGCACAATCGTCATACACCTTGCATCAAGCATGCCACGTGGTATCTCCTGGAATGCATTGCAGTTGATTGATAAACTTTGACTAACACTAAGAGGACAGGAAACCTAAGCTGTAGGTTTAGATGGGCCCTTCCATTGGGGAAAGTTTTGTGAGGCAAATTAAAATCTCCTGGTACGCTGAGTTATGAAAGAGTGGAGTTTGTGTGAATGTTATATATGTTAGCGATGCATCTTGGGGCCAATCCCCGAGGTGTAGGAGAGTCGTAGTGGAGCCGCGGCAATTAGCCAAGAGGTGTTTCCCTATGTGTGCATTACGAGGCATTATGCCTATATGTTATGGGATCTCCCTCTGAGGAGAAGGGAAGGTGAACGTTGGACTACATATTGGATACAAACGCAAAATTGTCATAAGCATTTAGTACAAAGTGAGTTTTAGACGCTCCTGGCCTGCGAGGCCGTGTGGTGGGGTTGTCTGTCGTATGCATGAGGTTCGGCCAATGCCATAGCCAATGCCAGCCCATTTTAGGTCCCATCAGTGATGCGTCTGCCGGGAGCTGCCTATAAGTGGAGGTCTCCGAATCTAGGTTGTAAAGGGACCTAAGTCTATAATTTCCATTAGGAGTATGCTAAGCTAACCATAAAATGGGGTTTGTTCAAGGATGGAAAACCTTGGCTTTCCCTATACAAAACTTACTAATGGACTTAGTTAGTTATGTAGAGCATGAGTCCTCTACATAAGATAATTTAGGTGATGAGAAGAGTAACCAATTAGTGGTTACCCCATCCTCTAATGCGATGGCATGGGCCGAGGTTCGCCTTGGTGTGGTCTCTACCCAAGAGAAATCATGTATAACCATCCATCAACCTAGAGGGCATGGAATAAGTATGTTGGAAGCTATGGCGGTCCTGGCATCAACAAGTGATTATGCTAAAGCCGTAGTGCCATGGAAAAAACTCGACACACAGTGGAGTGCAGTTATGGCTGAAACATCCCATGTGGTGGGGCATCATGCCAAAATTTTAAGTATCACAAGGATGTTAGAAGCCCTAGATGTAAAGGGAAAACCTTTGCTTAAAAGACACGGTCCCCAGGTCCTAAGTGCTAAGGATAAGTTTGCTTTTGATGAGGGGCAGAAGCTCCTAGATAAAGCCATCATGGAATTGCCTAGGAAGGGGAAAGACATGGAAGATCCTCTAAGAAAGGATCGGAATGACATGCTAAGAGCTATAGGTCTCCCTAGACCACTTTATGAGTTGGCAAAAAGGGACATTAATGATAATATTAACCTCCCTACACCAGTAAAAGTGGAAATGGAAGAGGTTGGAGACCCTAAGACACTAGAGTTGGGTTATGATTACAAGGATTTTGATGCCCCAGTGCTAATCCCGAAGGAAAGGACTAAATGCCCTTCTCCTTATAAGGATCTCCCCGTGTTTCATGGGCTAGTTAATGAGGATCCAATGGTGCATTTACGAGAATACGGCCTAGCTTGCCTTGCAAGTGGATTCAATGATATTCATCGGATGCTCGTATTCTCAAGTACCCTAAAGGGAGAGGCTAGAAAATGGTACTGGAGCCTCCCAAGGTGGTCTATTAAATCCTTTGAGGAGTTGAGTGATCAATTTTTAGATGAATATGAAAAGAAGGTGCCTATGACCCAAGTTTTAGGGTAGCTGATGCAAATTAGGCAAGAGTCCTATCCTTCTGTTAAAGAATATGCTAGAGCCTTTGATGATATTCTGAGGCTTTGGCCAAGAAGAGCTACTGCATTGCCAAGTGATGTGCTATGTGAGCTCTTTTTGAGTAGCTTAGAGATTAACATGCAAATCCAAGTGGAACTACGGAATCCTAAGTCATTAAGGGAAGCAAAGATGCATGCCATTGATTATGAGGGACATATTCAGGGATGTTGGGAAAACTTTTGGAGTTTTCCCCGCTCAGTTTAAGTGCATCCTAGCTTCCAACCATTTCTACAAGGAGATAGCTCACTTGTTGATACCAAGGCAGCCTATGAGAGGAACCTTGGTAGCCAAAATCTCCAAGCAAAAAATGGCAATAGTAGGGATAATATACCCCCTGGGGATAAAAAGATTCCAAGCCCAGTAAGTCCCATCAAGGCTTGCAACACTTCCATGAGAGGTAGTTGTGACGGTGGAATTGACAGAACCATTAGGTCTACAAGCTTAGATGAGTGTTCTATGAGTGGTTCTAGTTGTGCTCCTAGTAAGGCTCTTGAGAGACCTTTTCAATTTATAGATGAATCATGCTTTCGAGTAGATGCTATTTCTTTTAGTAAAAGCATGGTTCCTATGGCTAAGGAGTTGCAAAGTGGACAAAGGAAAGGGAAGACATCCCATATGATGAAGATGCAGCATGCCAAAGGTCCACCTGTACTAAATAGAAGTCATAAGGCTGTGAGGCCATCTGGTAATGGTGATAAATCCACTGTGAGACCATTGGACTAATGTGGCCAGATGGGCCAGCTAGTTTGCAGTGAAATGTGCTATTTCTTTAGGCCAAGAGGGCCCTATCTCTATTTGGTGCAGGTATGTTTAATGCTTTGTTGTTTTAGTGATTGTACCATACAGGTTGATGAAGTCACTGGAGGGAGCCTTTGCTGCGAATAAGCTCTTGTGGACATTCCAAGTGGTTTCGTCCCCTTTTCTAGTTTTTTCTCTTAAGCAATTAATGATATATGTGCGGGTGAGGGTTACTTTATTTTGTCTGTTGGGGACCGGCACTTGAGGCATGAAGTCCCATGTTTAGGTTAGGTATGTCTGGGGGAGGTCTGAGTAGTCCTTGTCTCCTGTAAGGCATTGTCAAGCATTGAAAGACCTGTTTTCGATGGGAGTTCTAGTGACCCTCTTCTACTGACCTGCTAGACGACAGTTCTAGGAGTTCCTATTAGTTGTGAGGTAGTTAGAGAAGCCTATTAAAATAATGATGGAAAGAGACAAAACCCTAAAGATTTGAAAGACAATATATGAATATACGAAGGTGTGTAAAAAGGGGTTTTGCCCCTATAAAAATAGAAAAGGAAAGAAAGAAAGATCCTTGAGATGTTGTTCATCACCTTATGAAGGCCTGGTAGGTTCTTGGGGATGAGACTAGACCCAAGGCCAATGCCTTGCCTTCTTAGGGGTAGCATCTAGCAGAAAAAATAAAGAAAATAAAAGAAGGTTGGAGCGAAAATAAGAGTGAGTGTTAGAAAATGATTAAGTGTCGCCTCACAAGGGCTTGGTAGGTTTTTGGGTACTGATACAAGACCCGAGGCCGATGCCCTGCTCTCCTTGGGTCACTATGCTCAAGTCCCTCCTTTTTACATGCCCGAGTATGGAAAAATAAAATCCTAAATGAAGAAATTATACTAAAAGAAAATATTTTTTGATCAAGCTACAGGAATCCTCGCCTAGGAGAAGCTCCTAGTTGAGTTGTCCTTAGTTAGATAGGTAGTCCAGACCACCACTTAGGATGACCTCTTTGATAGTTCTTTTTAGCTTGGCTGTGTTGGAGTAGTTGGTTAGTGACTAGCTTCAGACTTTCTGTCAAATTATGCTACGTCTACTCCTCGTGGATTTTATGCCTTGATTTTGACAGGGGGTAGGGTATGAGCTGTGATGTGTTGTGGTGCGTATTTTTTGTATCAGCTTGATGCTCCTTTTTATTGTTTATGTGCAAATCTATTTGTGGGATTCGATGAGTTGAGTCACCTATCCCGTGGTTGCCAATGATAAATGATTTTTTATGTCGAGAAGTGCTTAAAAATAGCCAAAAATTACGAATATCAAGGGAAAAATAGACATCGTCAAAGGCGGCAGTGGCAATCAGTATGATTTTAAGCGGCAAGTCCCTAAAGCGCTAGTGCTTATTTTCATGGAAATCAAACGGTGGCAGATGGCCAAATTGGAGTTTTCCTAGATGCAAAACGACGTCAGGAATCCAACGCAAGTCTCGAATCTCCATTCCGAGGTCGTTTGATCCCCCATTTAATCCCTACAAGGTTCGGAGTTGTGAAGAAACTACTGGATCTGGAAACCGAGAAGAGTGTGACGAGACCCAGCTTTGTAGATTTCAATGCCACGGAACCACCCGTCCAGACGGATCTCCAATCCGATGTCATTTGCCCCTCCAAAAGCAAAAAAACCACTTGTCAAAAGTGTGAAAGCAAAAGGCATGAACTAGATAATTGGGTTTTAAGCTTAAGCTCTAATTAAGGGCTTAAAAGAAAGCCGCGATTTGAAAAGTTGTGGCAGGGTCAGTTTTTTTGCGCCCCATTTTTCCCCCCATTCTTCATCATTTTCTGATCGATGGAAGCAGGAGGAATCCTCTTGGCCCTGAGATGCTTCTATCCTTCGCCCTCCATCGCCATAAATGGATCGAGGAATGATGCACTGAGCAAAGAGATAAAAAACCAGTCTTTCTCTCTCCTCCCTCTCTCTCCTGCATAGAGGCAATTCATATGCAAGAAATCAAGAAGAAGAGGGGCTAAAAAATGCTTGTCCAGCTGTGATCGGATTTGCACTGGCTATGGCACTAGCCGGGACCTCATGCATACGATAGACAACCCGACCACATGGCCTTGCGGGCCAAGAGCTATGATCGGATTGCTTCACTGGACGGCATTAATTTCAGCCTTTGCACATTTGCATGTCCGATCACAGCTGTGGATGGCAAATGTGCAAAGGCTGAAATTAATGTCGTCTAGAGAATTGGTTACATGGTTGCCTTCTTTTAGAGTTGCAGAATTGCATAAAGTCTATGAAGCATGCCAGTTTGGTAAGTAGGTGAGACAACCCTTCTCACATGATACAGAAGTGAGCAGAAATACACTTGATGTAGTACATACATATGTTTGGGGGCCTACACAGAATGTATCTCTTGGTGGCAGCAAATACTTTGTCACATTTATTGATGACTGTTCAAGGAAGCTATGGGTATACTTCATGAAGGAAAAGAGTGATATGTTTGAGCACTTCAAATCTTTTAAGGCAGCTGTTGAAACAGAAACATGCTTAAAAGTAAAGTGCTTGAGATCAGATGGAGGGGGAGAGTACCTCTCTAATGAGTTTAGTGGCTTCTTGAGGACTCAAGCAATTTACTTGCAGGTATACCCCACAGCAAAATGGTGTTGCAAAAAGAAAAAATAGGCATATTGCAGAAGTTGCACGGGGATTAATGGCTGAAAAGAATATGCCCAAACATTTTTGGTCTGAGGCTGTCCATACTAATTTCTACATTATGAACAAAACTCCCACAGTTGCAATTCATGGGATGACTCCTAAAGAGTGCTTTACTAGCAAGAAGCCCGATGTATCGCACTTGAAGGTATTTGGATGTGTTGCATATGTTCATGTGCCAGACGAGCTATGAAAGAAGCTTGATCCAAAGGCTGAAAAATGTATTTTTATTGGGTACTCTTTAGAGCAGAAGGGTATCACTGTTATAACCCTGTCACAAGTGAGTTCAGAGTGAGCAGGGATGTTATCTTCGATGAGATGGACAGCTGGTATGCACGTGCTGGTGATGTATTAGATGGTGATAATGATCATGACAGTTATATGCAGAAAGAAAAACTAGAATCACGGAGTCTCAGTGGACCAGAAACATCATTTAGTACTATACCTACAGTGAGCCCTTGGTACTATACTATGTGCAGACAGTTATGTGCAGAAAGAAAAACTAGAATCACGGAGTCTTAGTGGACCAGAAACATCATTTGGTACTATACCTACAATGAGCCCTTGGTCTGGGAGACTGAGTAGCCCCACATCTTCAGATGGATCTATAAGTGTTGCAGGGAAGGACAAAGAAAAGAAAAAAGTGTTGGATGGTAATGATGCATCTACTAGTCATTTGGGATTTGACAAAGATTCAAGTGGTTCAAAGAGTTTGGATGATGAGCTTGGTATTCCTTCAGTCAGGTCACCAGGTGTACAGAGAACTCATAGTAATGTAAAGGCTCCATTGAGTGATTCAATGGTACGCAGATCTAGCAGGGTCAGATGCCCTGTTAAAAGATTTTGTTTTGAAGGTTATGCAGCTCACATTTATGCTTATATGGTGAAACTAGTTGATGATGTTGAGCCCACTTGTTTTGAGGATATTATTGTTCATGCTCATTGGGATGCGGCAATGGATGAGGAGATGGCTGCATTAGAAGCCAATAAGACTTGGGATTTGGTACCCTTACCTAAGGGTAAGAAAGCTATTAGCTGTAAGTGGGTTTACAAAGTCAAGCATAATGCAGATGGTTCAATTAGTAGGTATAAGGCTAGGCTGGTTGCAAAAGGCTATGCTCAAACATATGTCATAGATTATGAAGAGACATTCAGTCCAATTGCTAAGATGGCAACTGCTAGGTATGCGATTGCCTTGGCAGTAGCCAAAGGTTGGAGTTTGCAGCAAATGGATGTTAAGAATGCCTTCTTACATGGTGAATTGCAAGAAGAAGTGTATATGGAGCAACCAACAAGTTATGAGGATTTAGAGCATCCCACATATGTGTGCAAGTTAAAGAAGGCACTCTATGGGCTGAAGCAAGCACCTAGAGCATGATCTGACAAGATTGGAGAGTATCTTGTCAATATTGGATTTTGTATTTCTAATGCTGATCGCTCACTTTATGTGAGAAAGGGAGATGTAGGTTTGGTCATCATAGTCATCTATGTGGATGACTTGATTATTACAGGTGACAGTGACAATGGGATTACTGAAATTAAGGACTTCTTGAAGAAGAAGTTTGAGATGAAAGATTTGGGTGAGCTGAGATACTTTCTTGGTATTGAGGTGATCAGATGTGATGATGGTATACGGCTATCCCAAATGCAATATGTCTTAGATATGTTATCCAAGTATGGTATGATAGTATGTAAGCCTCTTTCAGTACCATTGGAGTAAAATGTGAAGTTGAGTGCTGATGTTGGGGATGAGATAGAAGACCCTACTATGTTCAGGAGGATAGTAGGGAGTTTGATTTACATGACTTCACAAGGCCAGACTTGAGCTATGTTGTTGGCCTTGTCAATCAGTTTATGCAGATGCCTAGAAAGCTTCATTTGGATGCAGTTAGACGTATATTGAGGTATGTGAAGTTCACTTTACATTATGGATTTTTTTATGAGGCAGGTAAGGACATACAGGTCTTTGGATACACAGATGCAGATTGGACTGATAGACAAAAGATCTACAAGTGGATTTATGTTTTCCCTTGGTTAGTGCAACAGTTACATGGAGCAGCAAAAAGCAACCTACACTTGCTTTATCAAGTACAAAGGTTGAGTATAGAAGTGCTGCTATGGTAGCATGTGAGGTGGTATGGCTGAAAAAATTATTAGGTGATTTGGATGTACATGGAGATGGTCCAGTTGTCATTCATTGTGACAACATGAGCAGCATACAACTAGCTAGGAATCTAGTGTTCCATGCTAGGACAAAACACATTGAGGTGCACTACCACTTTGTGAGAGAGAAGATACTTGCAGGAGAGATTGACTTGGTATATGCTAGCACACAGGATCAGATAGCTGACATTTTCACAAAGGCATTGGGTGCAGAGAAGCTTCGAAAGTTCCGAAGCTTACTTGAAGTTGCAGAGATAGAATTGAGCTTGAGAGGGAGTGTTGAGATGGCAAGCTCAACACCTGCAAACATTGATGATGGACTGCCTAGCTAGATGATACCGCACGTCTACACTTATCACGTTGGTGGTCATTATGATACTCACATGGCCACTGACTTATCACTTAATATATTTAGTTTGTTACACCTACCTACAGCTGGCAAAGATATAACGCTAGTCGATTAGTGTAGTTGGTTATGCACTATTTGACTTAGAAGGCCACTTTCCTTTATGTTGTATCTTATCTATACTTTGTGTACATTGTATAGTGTGTGGAAGAAGAAGAAGAAACTAGCAAGAAAACATTTTGGCCTCCATCTCTCTTCTTGTGTTCTTGAGTGAGCTTCCTCTTGTGTATACAGTGTGTGTTTGGCACAGTAGCTCAAGCACATCCCCCAATCACGCGATTCTTGACATTTTTCTGTGGAAAGATGATTTTGTATCACTTTGTGGAGTGATGGTGAAATAAAGTATCTAATTTTCAAATTGTTTGTTATGTGCTAAAGATCGAGTTTAGCGAACCCAGTTTAATGAAGAAATAAAAGGAAGTTGATTTTATATGTCCAATCAGTGTGGTAGTATGCTTTACTAATTAGAAAACTAAGCAAACCCCATATCGAGAAAAGTGGGAGGCTTTGATCCTGAAAATTGGATGCCTATGGGTTGGGTGGATCCGATAAGTTGGGTAACTTTCCAACATTAGATAGAGTTGATTAAATTGTGACCCTCCCAATATCGATAGGATTAGTTACCAGGTTTAATACCATTTTAGGGGGTGAGAGCTAAGGTTTTACCTTATGGGTGGGGGGGATCGAGTTACACTCTCCCCTGTTTCTCACTCTCTTTGAACCAAGTGTGGTGTTAACCTCATTGCTACCTTTGATTGATTACAAAGTGGTCTTTCTTAGGTGGGAGTTAGATTGCTATCAGGGGTGACTTGTCCATGCTTCCCCTGTGAATTAGAACTGAGATTTCCATGTTCAACTAAGTCCAAGGTTTCCCATAGGGAGACAAAGATGGTGATGTGCAAGGATATGAATTTCAGTTGACTACTAAGAGGACTCCTCCGGGTCTATTGGAGGAGGCACCTCACAAAACGAATAGCAGTCTTCATATTCATCGTTCATCAAGAGCTATCTTTGTCCGACTACTAATCATCTCCCAAGTCTTGATACATCTATTCTTATTGCTTGGGGACTAAGGCCCAATTGTACATCAAGTTTAAATTGTGCACCTTGGACCATCACCACTTAGGCTCGTCCAAGAGATATTAGAGTGGCTTGAGATTTGTTGTTGGATTGCAAGCCAACTTGTCATCAGTCAAATATCCTATAATCTCAAGGAGCTCTCGTCTATTATTCGGGACTTGGAATGTGACAAGGCTGGGTCTTCTACGTAGGCTTCCAACCATCATGCAGAGTGGTACTGAGGGTGTGTCCTTGGGATTGCCAATTGTCTTGATGGCTTGTTTGTACTTCTCATTGTCCGAGAATGAAAGGTCAATGGTAGCAAAAACATGCATCTAGTCTCGCACGTCCTTAGGACACGGGATATACTTGGTTAAGGGCCCTTAGGATTTTCTAATTTGGCCGTTACCCTTCAATATGGCAGAGATGGCATCTAAGTCAACCGGCATAGTCATCTAGGTATCCATCTCTACACTTACAGCCTCCGTTCGATTTCCTAGGAAGAGGAGACCGTTGCCCCAGTCTTCTATGACTCTTGCATTGCGCATCCAGGGTCGGCCTTGTAGGATGTCGTAGTCAAATCCCTTCATGACTATAAAGTCAACAGAGAATTAGACTCCTACCATCTTCATTGGCCAATTCTTTAACACATCGAATGGTTTCACCTTCATTCCGTTAGCAAGTGTGATGTTGAACCTAGCAATCTTAACGACCGGTGGGTTACCCCAAGTTTGGAGTACCACATGGCTTAGCACACTAGCTCTCGCTCCTATGTCTACGATTCCCTTTGTTGTGATATCTCCAAGAGCTAGGACTAGCAGAACTGTATGCATCTCTGTGCCTTCCTAGAAAGCATTAACATGCAAGGACTTAGGCACAAAGTTTAGCGTCAGGCTCGATATTTGTGTTCTGCATTGTGCTCATGCAAGTCTACGACAACTTGCTCATTTGATTCTTTGGGCACTATTTCAGCTCTTGCCATAGCGCTGGATGCTGTCTAAGCATGTCTCCTAAGCTTAGAGTCACAGAGGTGGTCACCAATGTATTAAGGAGGTTGCTAGGTTCTTGCCTCTCTCCTAACTCTGTGGTTCTTGGCCAATGGCCTTGACTAATTTGCTGGCCCGTAGCATTTAAACTTTGTCTAAGCGGCACTACTTGTGGTGCAGTCACATCCCTTGATTTTGGTTGTGGGGGTGAGACTGGCATCCTTATGCTTGAGAGATCATCAATCTCATCCTCTAGTATGGGCTTAGCATCTTTTAGGTGCTCTTGGGCTTCTTTCACCCACTCCACTTTCTCGATGGCTTCAAGTTGGCGCATTGGGTTGGGATATTCCCTGACCTTAGCACTTCCATTTTCAACCATCCTTGGAGCTGATGTTTCTGCCTTTGCATTAGTGACTTTCTTTCCTAAAGGCAGTGTTGTGGTACTTTTGGTTTTGAGCGTGACCTTAGCGTCTGGTCTCTTTTTCCTCCGTCTCCAACTCTTCTTTCTGATTGAGGTTGCATCAAGATTGCTAGGCCCTGGCAATGATATGCCGACATGCTTTGTTTGCATGTGGTTCATGACATGCAATGGGATAGGTGTGGCCTCTCCATCGAGTGTCTCGACACCGAACGACCCCAATGGGACCGTTGGCTCGTTTGCCAAACTAGAGGATGGCTTTTGTCTAGGGAAATTGATAAAGAGATAAGTGATTCCACACTCCGCGTATCTTAGGTGAGTCTTGTCTCTATTTGTTTACTCCCTCTCTCAAGGCAGTGTGAAGAAACATGTCTTGGGTGACCACAAGTCCAACACACAATTGGCTCTTGTATTTGCCCTCCTAGGCCTTTGCCTCTCCCTCTACCTAATGCCATCACCAGTAATGGTCGGTAGTCCATAAGGACTACACTGCCTTCTTCGCCAATACGATACATAAGGGTGTACATAAGTCTCGTCACCATTTGGCTCCTCCACATAGTGGACTGGAGTGTCACTCTGTTAACCTCAACATGAAGAAATCAAAAGGAAGTGGAAAAGACGCAGGGCAAAGGCAGAAAAAAGGTAGCCCGACTGAATAAAGAAAATGAGAAAAGGCCAAAAGCACAAGGGCAACCTTAAAAGTCCAAGGCAAAGGCAAAAGGGGAAAGGCGCATTTTAAAATAAAAAGGCGCACCCTGAAATCTTGTAAAAGAGCGCCAGGCTCTCACCCGTGCAATTTGTAAATGTAGACGGGTGGTGGACAGGAAGCTAGGAAGATAGAAGGACAATGGGAAAAATGGCCTAGGCTATGGCCGGCCATGTAAAAAGGGGAAAAGGGGATGACCGCCCAAAAGGGATTTAGGGTTTTGTATATAAAGTTGAAAAGTGAATGAGAAGCTCATTCTTGTGTGTGGCCAAAAGTAGCTCTCTTCTTCTTGTTCTTGCTTGCTTGAGCTTGTGCTTGAGAGAGGGAGTGTGAGAGTGTGAGGGAGTGAGTGTGTGAGGGTGAGGGACCGAGGAGGAGAAGCTCTCCATCTTCTCCTCTCTTCTTCTCTTCTCTTCTCTTCTCTTGTCTTGCTCGCGGCAATGGAGCTTGGAGCGTGGAGCTTGAGGATGGAGCTTGCTTGAAGCTTGCACTTGGATCGTGGAGCTACCGGAGTGCACGGGAGAGGAGGTAACTCGAACGGCACGGAGGTAAGCTCACTACACCTGTAGGTATGGATGGCGCGTCAGTTATGTGAGAGATAGCCATTAGTGCTCGACTTGGAACGCTTGAAACAATAAGTGGTCCGTGGGTCTTGGCGGTTGAGTGAAAGCTCCCACATTTTGGTTCCATTGCCAGGACCAACGGATTCAAGCCTTGAGCACTTGCGCGCTTCGAATCGGGCATTGGAGTAGGGTTTTCCCAAACCGGTGCTTGAGGTAGATAGGTAGGAAGCGAGGGGGTTGAAGAGGGTATTCGATCTCCTTGGCAAGTAGGTTTTTTTGCTTTCTTGAGATTTATGTTGTGGAATGGAGTAGTGTAGGTATTTAGTTGGTGATTTGGATGCATTTAGGATAGGAAAAAACAAAGAAAAAAACAAGCAAACAGTAGGGTTCCCTGTTGCTGTATAACAGGCGAAAACAGGGAAACAGGGGACCAGATTCAAGTTTCTGGGTGAGACAGGGACAGGGAACTAGCTGTAAGGTTCTGCAGTGCTGGGAAAGGGCCTTAAGAGGCCTGGGAGGCCAAGACAGACCTCAGTTCCTTGGTTTTCCTTGTGAGAGAGAGAGAGAGAGAGAGAGAACTTCTGGTTCACAGGACGAGGGAGCGCTACCCCGATTTCTAGGCGCCGGCGATTCATGCTGCTCCAGGTGAGTCTACTGTTTTCCAACAAGTGCTCTAGTCAGATCTAGAAAGTCTGTGGTGATTGTGTGCAGCAGACAGTAAGGAGGGGTCAAACGCGCGGGAATCGCGCCCGCCGCCGACGCAGTCGGACCAACTCGCAGTGGTCTGATTCCCAGAATCGGACCACCCAAGTTCTGGAGTCGGAACGACCGTCCGATTTTCAAAATCGGACCGCCCGACTGAGAGTAAGTCGGACCAGTCTGGTCCGATTCCCAGATCGAACTAGCCCGATCGGACGTGCCACGTGGCATTCGGACCACTCAGACTCAGACCAACCCGTCCGACTCAAACACTCGGACCATTCGGACTCGGATCACTCAGACCAACCCGTCTGATTTTGAGAATCGGATGCTCGGACCAACCTATCCGACTCGGACTCGCCGACTCGAACTCGGACCACTCGGAGCAACCCGTCCGATTTTGGGAATCGGACGCTTGGACCAACCTGTCCGGCTCGGACACTCGGACCAATCTATAATCGAACGGACCTGCCAGAATCGGACCACCCTGTCCGATCCAATTCCCAGAATCGGACCACCTTGAAAATCAAATCACTTTTGATCCGACTCCCAGAATTGGACGTGACCAAAATCGGACCACTAGGCCGATCGGACCAACCCAAAATCGGACGTCCGATTTTGATAATCGGACTCCTGAAAATCGAACATCTTAGAATCGGCTGTCAAAATCGTACAGGTATCTAGAACACAAATTTTGACACATCTAAACCCCGAGATTGACCCCAAAGGCTACGTAGAGCTAAAGGCACATCACAAATCCACACTGGGCTAAAATTTAGAGCACTTAGTTCAAAATTTGGCTATACACGGTCCTCCAAATTGTGCATGGCTTTTACCGTAACGGCCCTGCGGGCCGTGGGGGATTGCACCCTCCGCACCTCCCCCGAGTAGGTTGGAGAGAAAACGTGCACCGTGACAGGTCTTCCAAATTGGACCCTAGTGAAGTAATGGCTCTACATGAGCATGGATTCTCACTTGCAAAAGAGCAGCCAAAAGCCCATGCCCGAACAGAGAGAAACAAAGACCCTAGAACATCAATGGGCCAAACTAGCCATCAAGGGAAAAAAGGCCACATCACTAGAACACAAAGACATTGTGTTCATACCATGTCTAGTCAGAGCGAAATGCAACATCAGCAAGCTGCAAATGCCAAGATGACTAGACATGACACTCTTGACGAGAGATGTATCTTGAATAGCACTGCACTGACGATCCAAGACAGCAGCAGTGGAGAAACCACAGTTGGTCGTACAGTCGAGAACTCAAGGGCATCTGTCAGAAGGCTTAAATTTACAAGGACCCATGACCCGGAAGATGAGGACGTAGTACCACCTGCTTATCTTAGGGTCAAACTCACCATGAAAAGAGAGCATACTATCGATGCTCTGATTGATGAAGGAGCAGATTTTAACATCTTGACCTATGAATCATGGACCCTACTAGGCCAACCAGAGCTCACACCAACTAGTGCAACACTTGGCCCTTATGGGGAACACCCACAAGCACTCATAGGGAAGTGCAAAATCCTTGTGACAATTGAAACAGAAAGCTTGCCTATCCTATTTCATGTCCCTCCAAAAAGTGCTAGCTGCAGGAAAGAAACCCTCCTAAGAAGACCCTTCAAAAGGGCGACCAAATGTGAGGCTGACTATGTAGCGCAGAGGATACACCTGACACTACCGGGTGTGAGGATAGCCACCACCTTTAGCAAGGGTGACCTCATCGAACCTCAAGGGAAAGGCAAGGAAGGTGAGGACATAACAGTCAAGCCTACAAACAAGGGCAAGGACTTGTTGGAAGAGTTGATACAAGCACAGGTCGAACAACGAGAACCAGTGAGTGAGGCCATGCCGAAAACAAGAAGGTCAAGAGACGAGGCCAAGGAGAGGGTTTGGACTCACAGAAAAACAACGCCACGATGGATATCCAAAGCATTGCTTCATGCTCAAGGGTATTATGCAGGCAACCAATGGATTTGGGTACCAAAACCTCCTGCTAAACCACCTCTATCAGCTGAAGGCCAGAGTGCATCAAAAGCATGGCACAAGAGGAAATCTAAGAGAAGCTCTAGGTCTCAAGGCAAGGAACTAGACATGATTGTTTGAAGGAAGGAGCCCCATCCTAGCATGCTAAATAGACAGATGTCATACGTAGCCATTGAGCAGGCACAAAAACCGTTAGTGCCCAAGGAGCCTTTGATTTCCCAAGGGGAGAACAAGCATCATAGGCACAACATTGCTCAAAGCAAGGCTAATCGCTCAACAAAGCAAATGGCACAATCGTCTAATAGCCTCTAACAAGTCATTCAGCGAGTGCCAAGTCCACCTAAGAGTCCTAGATCTCCTACATCCTCTTTTTCCAAACGGACACAAGAAGCACAACAGCGGTTGTCAAGGGAAACTGCTCAATTCCAATCTCTATCTCCATCTAAGCTTCCACATGTCCAAGAGGTGGGACATGACTCCATCTCTAGCTCTCGACCCAAGGATATGCATGAGCAACCTAATGTGACCAAATCAACTCATGTGTGATCTACACAGATGAGTGCTCAAAGGCCAACAAAAGACATAACCACTTCTGATCGCCCTTAGGGCTTGACGCCGCAATCCACCAAGGATAGCCATCCCACTAAACTAGCTGCTACTACTTCCAATCAGGGACCACAGCAGTCACAGCCCTTGGCTGTGATAATGCCCCTTGTGGAACATGTCCTTAGTAGTTTACATGTGGAGGAGGTGTCGCAACCAAAGCCCTCGACAACTCCAGCACTTTCAAAGTGCCTAAAGCCTAGGACAGAGGAGTCAAACGAAAGGGAGTTGGTTGAAAAGCTAAACTCTCCGAAAAGGGCGGCAGTTGCGCCCTCACAACCGGGCAAGGCTATTCAGCTAACCACAGCTATGTCCCACAAGGACACACTAGAGAAGGGAAATGATGAGGCCCGACCAAGCACATCAACGGTCAATATAGCCCAGGGTCCTGAATCCTTGAGAGAGGCACCTTCATTGACCAAGAAAAAGAGGAGAAAGCAGAGAAAACAGTAACAGTTGCAGGCAGTTGTGGACCCCAAGAACATTGAGACGAAGGGCGCAGGAGAGCTGATGAATAAAGCATCAAGTCCATCCACCAATGAACCCACTGATGCCTCTCCTAATAGCGGTGAAACCTCAGACACATCTGTGTGCTCTGACAACCCAAAGCAACAGTTGCCATCAATAGTTGCTTGCAACACTCTATCCACTGACAATAGAACTCACATTGATCAATCAAGAGTGGATACAACACTGTCACAACAGGGTGACAAATCTATACCAGTCACATTCGAAAAGAACCATGACGAAATAACAGCAAAACGTCAGGAGAAACGTGAGAACCCCAAGAGCATAAGAAATCCTAGCGTTGACCAATCTTGCTCATCTAGGCCTGAGCCCCTAGCCATGCTAAAACCTAAGGAAACTCTTAGAACTTTGCACGAGATAGCAACCAAGCAAGCCCTCGTTGAACATAGAAGTGTCGCAGAATTCTTAACTGAGTTGGAGGCTAAGCTCAAAGTGGTCGCGCGTGTCTATGTCCTTGCACGTGGCCTCCAGTCATTAGCGGATATTAGTTTATGCTAAGTCGCATGGACTGGTGTCGTGGAGTGGGACAGGGCACATCCTCGAAAGAATAGACCAACAAGGGAAACAGGTGTATTGGACAGGACTACACCCTGCCTACACCATCAGAGTTGTTGGTCAAGGCTTCCTATGGCGGCAATGTGTGTTGCATGCTCTCACCTGGAGGTGGGGCTGGTCACACACTTTTGAATGCGTGATGAGAGGAGGACTTGAGGAGCTTAGTTTATCTGACCCCACTCTTCCCCCTGCGCCTGACTACCATTGCTTGTGTGTGTTGACGTTGTTTATACACGGTGACACGAAAAGCAATGTTTATTTATATACATATTTATGAATCCATGTCACTTCACGAGGATAAGAACCAAGTGTAGAACTCGGGGTTGTACCGCAGTGTGGCACACGCATCTAGTATTCGTGGCAGCTTACTTAATACCGATAGATATTTTGCCACATCGAGTAGCATGGAACCTTGACCAAGTCTACTGGCAATATGTAACTCCTCCTCAGTGAGAACCTTATCAATCAAAGGGCCCTGTAGCCTAGTCCCAGCTAAGTCCGTACCCTGAATGTCAGACAGCACTCAAAGAGAAGTCGGTGCCACATAGGTTGGGTCTCTTTGAGATCGCCATCTGGCCAATCGCTCTTCTGAGACCGTCATGATCTGAGCCCCTATTTCGGCCATTACAACGCGGCTTTCGCACCAACGCTGCTCGAATTGACTCTGGCCTATTGACAGTCGCTTTAGTAGCTCTATGTCTACGAGATTCGGTCGGCAGAGCACTTCATTGAACGTGACGGTTAAGCGCAGTTCGTCAGCCTCCTCGTCACGGATGAGTTGCATATGCTCATGCTACCTATCATAGTGCCCATTAAGATGTTATTGTTCTTCCCATGATAGAGGAAAGATCAAGTAATCTCTAAGCTGCTCCTTGGGGATCGTGCCCATGTGCCATTCCTCTACAACAAACACTGCATGCCTCACCCCTCCCCTTCTTGTCATATGCGATTCATAAACCACACTAAAATCCCTTCCATGCAAACAGTTGTATCCTGTATCAAGGTCTAAACCTTGGAGTGTATCTTGCAGGTTTCCTTTTGCGGCGGATCGCATGGAGAATCATGGAGATCTAGCATGCAAAGACGCTCTTTGCAGAAGGCGGGAGCATGTGGCACGCGCCCCTCCACCGGAGCGCTATGTGCCCACCATCAAGAGGTATGCCAAGAAGCGAGGCCCTAAGTGACACTGCCCAAGGTGAAGGCCAAAGAATCCTCGAGTCAAGAAAGTCGAGACTCGAAACGTGCAACAAGTGGCAGCACTAGTGCCACGAACTCCCAGCTCTCGCTCGGGCCCCAGATGCTCAAAGGCAGAAAGGGCAGCTCGGGAAAGAGAAGAATTTAATGAATTATTTAAAGACATTTTGGAGACGGTAGCAGGCCGGGATTACACCATTCATGTCCCGACCGACATGTTCCCTGCTCACCCCCACGGGAGCCCCACACCAGCAGAGCCCCAATCACCCGGCCACCCAGACTCGCCCCACCTCGTACAAATCGAGTAGCCCATGATGCATAAAGGGCTTATCAAATGATCACTGGCCATAACTTTTTGTTTTTAATTGGTTAAGTGTTCCCGACTTGTTAAGTGTTGACATGTTCCGGACTTGTATGAACTTTTCATATCTGCATTTAATATATTTTACACCTTTAGCAAAAGAAAAAGCTAATCAAGCGCAGGTGATAAATGTCTAAGTCAACACCATAGAATTCAGATCAGTGATGTCTCCTTGCATTGCACTGGCTTATTATAATTGCGGCATCTGCCATGCTTGTACTCTCATGAAGCGACAAGTGAATACAGGATGGGACAGATCTTTCGGCGAAAGCGTTCAATGCTCGATCACCACAAGACCATCGACCCCCCAAGGAGCTACGGCAAAGCCACCCTGTCAAAATCACGAATCACCCTTGCCAACTGCCCACATTGCATGGCCCAAAACACATTCCTGGGCCACGGCCCCTTTCTGGGTCAAGCTCTATAGTTGGCTCACGGCAGTCGTTACCTCAATTGTACCCACATCACATGTACTGCAAGGAGGGTTGCAATATCTCAAGTGTATCTCCCCCTTTCGCCAACTGCTTCTCTAACAATGAGGTTAGGGCACAATCCTCATTGTACTATCCATTTTCTGAGCCTTCGAAGCTTGACATTTTCCAACCCATTGAAAGGCTGATAGCCTCAACATATTGTAATGGTTGTACTCAGGAAAAAAAAAAGAAGAAGAAGAAAAGAAAAGAAAAGAAAAGCAGAAAAGAAAAGAAAAAGAAATGAATGGAAAGATAAGAAGCACCCACGATCACAGCACAGCACCTAGGGGTCCTCAAATTAGGAACGTCTGGTGACCTTGGTCGACCGGCTTCGTCCCTAGTCCCCTAGCCCCTTATAATCACCCACAATTGTTCAGGGCACATCAAGGGCAGGACATACCTGGAGAGCTTGTCTCACCTAGGGTTAGACCTGTCACCTTGACCCACTTGCACAATTTTCTTTTGCACTCTGCCTTAGTACCATTGCAATCAGTGGTGATAAGCACCGCACGATTGGCCATGAAAAGTACACCGTACTCATCAAGAAAGTCCAATAGTTTCCAGCTACTGAAAGTGCGGTGTCCTTGTAGTCAATTATGCTATATCGTGCAGTCACAATGCAAAGGATGTCTCATATACCTTCACGTGTACTCCTTCTTCACATGGACAACTTTGCTTCATCCACGCATTGTTATGAGAAACTAGCCCACAGTCTTCTAACTATGTAATATCTAAGTATGCACAAGCACTCACATAATATCTGCACCAAAGTATATCCACAGTTTGGGTCCTCAAGTGCAGGACAATACTCTAGGCTTGCTTAGAGTTTGACCTGTCTCCCAAATTAATCAAAATATGTCTTGTGCACGATGAGAAACCTAGCACTACCCCTTAAGGAGAGACCACATGTGAGGTTTTCCAATTGCAGGTATAAGGTGTTGTTCGCTCTTTATCAACACTCAACTTTGAATGCTTGTCCCTTACCATCCGACAAGCCTGCAAAGAATCATCATGTGCAGAATCCCCAACAAACCAACACTTGTGCTGACCATCAATGCAATCCCCACCACAGCATAGCCCTACCACCAACTCCAACAACCTTCCACCAGCCACCTTGGCCACTAACAAGCCCCCAGGACCTTCTGCCACACCACCACCAACACTCCTCCACGAACACCACAGGCATCCTTGTCACCCACGTCTTCGGTGCATGCTACAGCCTGCTACTTACAACGGTGAGTGCCATGGGACTGGCACTCGTCTAGGAGGGGGATAATGTTAACCTCAACACGAAGAAATCAAAAGGAAGTGGAAAAGACGCAGGGCAAAGGCGGAAAAAAGGTAGCCCGACTGAATAAAGAAAAGGAGAAAAGGCCAAAAGCGCAAGGGCAACCTTAAAGTCCAAGGCAAAGTCAAAAGGGGAAAGGCGCATTTTAAAATAAAAAGGCGCACCCTGAAATCTTGTAAAACTGCGCCGGGCTCTCACCCGTGCAATTTGTAAATGTAGACGGGCAGTGGACAAG
The DNA here is from genome assembly GCF_053477565.2 of Lygodium microphyllum. Taxonomy (NCBI): domain Eukaryota; kingdom Viridiplantae; phylum Streptophyta; class Polypodiopsida; order Schizaeales; family Lygodiaceae; genus Lygodium; species Lygodium microphyllum. Next base: position 57,209,349 of record NC_141159.1, on the reverse strand, counting down.
AAGCTAGGAAGATAGAAGGACAATGGGAAAAAGGGCCTTAGGCTATGGCCGGCCATGTAAAAAGGGGAAAAGGGGATGACCGCCCAAAAGGGATCTAGGGTTTTGTATATAAAGTTGAAAAGTGAATGAGAAGCTCATTCTTGTGTGTGGCCAAAAGTAGCTCTCTTCTTCTTCTTCTTGCTTGCTTGAGCTTGTGCTTGAGAGAGGGAGTGTGAGAGTGTGAGGGAGTGAGTGTGTGAGGGTGAGGGACCGAGGAGGAGAAGCTCTCCATCTTCTCCTCTCTTCTTCTCTTCTCTTCTCTTCTCTTCTCTTGCTCGCGGCAATGGAGCTTGGAGCATGGAGCTTGAGGATGGAGCTTGCTTGAAGCTTGCACTTGGATCGTGGAGCTACCGGAGTGTGCGGGAGAGGAGGTAACTCGAACGGCACAGAGGTAAGCTCACTACACCCGTAGGTATGGATGGCGCGTCAGTTATGTGAGAGGTAGCCATTAGTGCTCGGCTTGGAATGCTTGAAACAATAAGCGGTCCGTGGGTCTTGGCGGTTGAGTGAAAGCTCCCACACACTCGATGGATGGGTTACGTAGGGTCTAGGTGGTCTATGGATACCATAGGGTTTATCTCCATCCTAGGGATGGCTAGCTTAGTGTCATTAGGTGTTGGGAGGGCCAATGGGGCTCCCCTTTCAACTTCCAAAGAAGTTCAATGATCTATTCGCAAGGTATGGTTGACTGTAAGGCTACAAGTATGGAAGTCTCTAAGGTAATCGACAATGCATGGCATCATGGCCAAACCTACCACAATTAGAACAAGGTCATAACCTAGGGTCCTAACACTCAGTTGGCACATGGTTTCTGCCATAACACATGCATTGGGCATGTGGGTGCGTTGGTCATCTCATCATCTCCTGCAATTTGGCTATGTCCATCTTCATCTCTGTTGGCTCTTGTCCTATATTAGTGCTCTTCCCTTTATCCTAAGCACTTGGGCCTGATCTCTCGCTCGATATTGAAGCTCTCTTGAAATTCCTAGCGTTGGACTCTTCTTGATTCAAGCTCCTAGAGTTTTTCTCCTTGAGCTGATCGTCCACTCTAATAGCTTCTTCAAAGACCCTTACCAACGCATCTCGCTACAGGCTCAAGTTGCATGCCAAGGCTTTATAGAGCTCTTCACTTCATATTCCATTAATGAATATTGTGGACACCGCTCTTTCAGTTGGTCTCTCACCCATAGGGATTCTCTTGAAGAGGCTCCTCACATGGGTCACGTAATCTCGAATGTCCTCTTTCTCTCTTTTCTTAACATTCATAAGTCGCACTAGCAGGTTATGGGAGTATCCTAGTTCGGAGAATCTCTTAATGAAGATATTTTTCAGGCCATTCAAATTGGCTCTCTCATCAACATCTAGACTCGTGTAACCAAGTCCTACCCTTATCACCTAAGTATAGATCGAAAGCTTGCGAGCGTTGAGTGAGATTAGTGAGGCCGTTGGCCTTGCAAACCTACTCAAACTGCTCTACAAAGCTGTGTGGTTTCCAACTGCTTTGCTACTATGGAAATTTTTTATTGGCTCTTAGAGCCTTGGTTGACTCCTAACCCTGCCAGTAGCGATGTTGCTAATGCTACATCACCCTACTCCACTGCCGTGTTATCTAGTAGCCGCTTCATCAGAAGCTCCCTCAATGTAAGGTCTCCTTCTAGTACTCTCTCATTCTCTATCCGATTTCTACCTGCTAGGGCTAGCACTCTTTGGATCTCTTTCATTTCCATGCTTTGGTGAGAGCTTTGCATGCTAGATCCCTCTCCTCCTCAAGGTCTGCTATGATGTCCTCTGCATGTCTACTACAATGTTCTAACCAGGTTTGAGCATCATATTTTCTCACTAATTGCTGGATCGCCTCAGGAAAGTCTCCTAGGTCAAGTTTTTCATTACTTTTACAATCTGAGCTACCCTCTTCCATGTCTAAGATTTTCTATTCTATCAATTATCAATTAGGTTGATGAGGTCGGGTCGATCCACTTCCCTGATAGTGTCGGTCCTTCTGCGTCTGGCTTTTCAGTTGTGTTCTTCGTTTGGTCCTACACTTGGGGATTCAATCATCTGTCTATGTCTTGGAATCTTCTCTTACTGGTGGGTTCTTTCAAGTTTTTATGTCTAAGTGAGTTCCTTATTAATTACAAATAGTCCTCAACCTACCTTCACTCTATGTGTGTGTGAGTGTACTTTTTTCCATGCATTGTGTGCAATCGGGCTTTTAGCTTTTCTTAAGTGTGTTTTGAGTGGTGCTAGAAATTAGAGTGAGTGAGAAAACAAAGTGTCTAAGCAGCTCTTGCACTGTCGTTTATAGGTTTGGCCTAATAGGCTTGTAAACTCGATTTCTAGCCATCCTCGCAATCAAGCTTTTAGCTTTTCTTAAGTGTGTTTCGAGTGGTACTGGAAATCAAAGTGATTGAGAAAACAAAGTGTCTAAGCGGCTCTTGCACTCTCGTTTATGGGTTTGACCTGATAGGCTTGTATATTCAGTTTCTGGCTGTCCTCACCGGTTTATAGGGTTTTTACTACGCCTTCCACTCAGTCAAGATTTGTTTGGGGATTTACGACTCCATTTGATACCGCTAACGGGTTGGATCACTAGATAGTCCACTAGCATCGCCCTTATGCTTGCATCTTGCTGATTCTTCTATCTCTTGCACCAGAAAGGTGTTTCAAGTGTCTGTATGGCCTTGGGAGGTTCATACGGCCAATGTCTAGGTGGGTCTGATCCAGAATTTAAAATTTTTGAGAAAAATCAAATTCGGCCCAACACGTTTGACTTGCAGGGGCCGAGTGTTTAATTCGGACCAGGCCAAATGACCGAGAGGAGCCGAGTGCAATTGAGCCAAATTGGGATGTTTGAATGACATGTGGCACAAGTGAGCCGAGGTCGAATATGGAGTTCAGACGGTCTGAATGGTCTGAGGGCGGAGTGGATGTTGTGTCTGAGGGCCAACTGGTTGAACGGGACTGGGCCGAGTCGAGTGGGCTAACAACTAGGTGACGGGCCGAGTACCTAGTGTGTCCAAATGTGCAACTCGGTCGGTGTGGCATGAGTGGCTGTGTGTTTGAGTGAGTAAGGCCGAGTCTATTGGTTCGAGTAGGCCAAAGACAAGTGGCCAAGGGCCAATTCTAGGACTCGACCCAAAATAGAGCTGCTCAAGGCCAAACGCAGTGCATTTCTTATCAAAATGACAAAAAAATGAACTGAGTGATTCACGGTAAGGTAGTCGTCAAGCACTTCCAAATCATATCTATGGGTTAAGGAGAAGGGTTGAATATACCTGTAGCAGGCAACAAACTCGTCGATAGCAAGATCGAAGAAAATCCACGCAATGGGGCTCTCTCTCTCTCTCTCTCTCTCTCTCTCTCTCTCGCTCTCTCAATCAGGGTTTCAAATGAGCTCTCCCTTGGCCTCTTGGCTATTAAACCCCTTCCCGCCAAAGGTCTTGCCACTCCTAATCACTGACTTCTCGACCTTAATCCCCTTGAGCACTCTTTCTTTCACTGACTTCTCGACCTTAATCCCCTTGAGCACTCTTTCTTCCCCATTTTTCTTGATTTGTGTCTTGTTTGAGCTTGTTTTACAGTAACAAACCCTATGCTTTTCAAATCCGATTTCTCAATATTCTAACCTATTCTAAATGCAACAAGAATTGAAAACAAAGTATTGAAATGATTTCTCCTACTCTCATAATCCTCAAACCATCAAAATAACCAAAATACTTACTTGTTGTGAATATTAAAAAACCCAAAATTTCCTATCTATCTCAAGCTCTAGTTCGGGGATGAAACCCTTACTTTGACGCTCGATATGAGGCGCGCAAGTACTCAAGCTTGAATCCATTGGTCCTGATAATAGGACCAAAATGAAGAAGGAAACTCATGCTCAATTGTCAAGACCCACGGACTGCTTATTTGTTTAAGCATTTCAAGCAAGCACCTATAGCTATCTCTCACCTAGACGACACGTCTCCGATCCTACTAGGGTGTAGTGAGCTTACCTTGATGCCCAAATGAGTTGCCTCCTCCTTCAAGCACACTAATAGCTCCACGATTCTTGATGCAAGCTCAAGCATCCTCAAGCATCCACCTCCAAGCTCCATCCTCCATAGCCATGCGCGAGACAAGAGAAGAGAAGAGAAGAGAAGAAGAAGAGAGGAGATGGTGAAGAGCCTGACCTAGAAGAGCTTTGTCCTCAAAGCTGAATTTGGGACAAGAATATGAAAATAACCAAGAGAGGTTAATGGATTGCTGTAAACTATAAAGAATGGCAGCCAATAAAAGTTTCCTATAATTCATGATAGAAGAGTCCAAATGGCACAAATAAAGTCTTGTTGGATAGAAAAGACAATAAGGAATCTATCTAGCACATAGAATTCAATCATGTTTCCAAAAAGGACTATGTAATTCATGATAGAAAATTCACATAGCAAGCTGTCCACAGTCCTGTAAGTGCAATAATCCCACTATTTTGAAGGAATCATGTAGCCTTAGAGAAGATGATTGAATATGCTGAGGAATCAATAATGCAAGTGTTATTTACAACCCACCAACAATGAAAGTTATTGAAGTCCAATATGCCTCCAAGGTTAACAATCAAAATAGTCATCACAACCATAAGTTTCTTCTACATAAAAATATATCCCATCATTGCCTCCTAGGTCAAATGGAAACAAGGAAGCATCCTTATGATCCCTCGGATCAAATGGAAAGATAAGGTCATCAATTGAGAATATGTCATTTGAATCCTTGATGTCTAATTATGAAAGAAGTCATCAAGAGCGCGAAGAGTATTTTATTGATGAAGATGGCCTAATCAACAGCCTCTGTACCAAGGATCAATGTGTTGGAATGCTTTGTTTTGAATGTTGTTCTTTGATTCTTTTGGCAACTCCAAGTTTCAAGAAACTTGCCACAAGTTGATACAGAGACCACTCTCAAATATACCAAGCTTTTTTTGTATCTTTCAATTTATCAACTATAAGCAGCAAGTCATTTTGCACAAGACTACACTCATGTTGTGGTGCATCTACAATATATATGACCCTTGCTCATGAGATCAAAGGTCAATTTCAAGCTATCCTTCATTCAACGCCCTGGTAGTGGCGACTGATCCACCATCACCATTCACTTCAAGATAAAGTGGTCTGATTTGCTGTTATCATTCTCCTAGCAAAAAGAAGATGAAGGGAGATAAAGTGGTTTAATCTACTGTTATCATTCTCTTGGCAAAAAGAAGATGAAGGGAGAGGCAAAGCTTACGAGAAGAGGAAGGTAAGTGCATCATAAATGGATCTTCTCCTACTACTTTGGTGACTTCTTGTTCTTCACAAGTCTTCTTCTCCCAAGTGTGTATCACTAGCAATTGCTTGCACTTCAAAGATGCCTTCTTCACCAAAGATTGCCTTCTTCAATAGTCAAGAGAGACACATCAAACACAATACCATAGTAAAACTTTCCCAAAAATAGCAATGCAACTTCTGCAAATAGGGTGCGGTGTCCATGTTCGCTGACAAATTCAGGCATGCCGAAAGGCTCATCTACTGCTCGAAAGGGTGATTGAACTTCAAAAGCATATTCCTTGCACAATGTCCATGTTCTCTGATGAATGCAGGCATGCTGGAAGGTTCATTCGCTGCTCGAAAAGTTGTGCAGACTCCTGCTCCTCTTGCTCTGGCCATGGCCTCCCTCGAGGTCATGCTTCCTTCTCATGCCATGGATTGCTGCTTGCGTGGTGTGCTGCTATTGAGAGGAAACATTCGGTGGCTCACCCTGCATATGATGCTGTGATTTTTGTAGACTATCCTTTGGTCGTAGTTCTTGTTGCAGATGTGGCTCTTGCCTGTTGACTCATAGTCACAGAGATTGGCCCAAACGTGCTCAACTAGGCAGTTGAAGCCACACCTGTGTGTGGATCTTTCCTTGGCTTCTGCTACTCTTTCACAAGCCTCTATGTGTGGATCTTTCCTTGTCTTCTGTTGCTCTTTCATGAACCTCTATTGTAGCCCTTTCAATAACAGCCCTCTCTCGTGCCTCTGGAGCATCTCATTCTTGTGTTTTGGCTGTGATTCTCTCAACAGTAGCCCTTTCTGCATAGCAGCCCTTTCTCGTGCTTCTATAACAGCTCTTTCTCGTGCCTCAGCTATGGCTCTTTCAATAGCAGCCCTTTCTGCTCTTTCACGAGCCTCTTGATGGCCCTTTTTACATGCTATTCAGTCTTCTCTCTCTCTCTCTCTCTCTCTCTCTCTCTCTCTCTCAAAGATCTATAGAACCAACGCCATGCCTCACCGGTGGCTCTAGAGACCTTTGAGATTCTTCCCAATCTCCCAAACTCCTACGATTGTCTACAAGAAGGCCTTGAAGCTCATTGAATCTCGGGGAGAATCACCCGAGGAGTTGCATTACCTTCCTATATTTGAAGAGATATCATCTTCCGTAAAGTCCGGCATTTCCTCACATTCTTTTTCTTCGATTGCTCCCAGATAATTGATATGGACAGGTGGCTTTTTGGTTTGACAATTGGCTGCTAGATGTCCAGGTTGATGGCATTTGTAACAAACTATGGGTTTTGCTTTAGATACATTATTGGTAATGGCAGGAAGTTTAGGAATGTTGGGATTTGACTGCGGGGATGGCTTAGGGTTTGGATTGGTGTTTGATGGCAAGGCAGATGGTCGTGTCCAAGATTTACGGAATGAAGATGGAAGAAAACGAATTTGATTGAATCTTTGAAAATTTGAATTGAATTATTTGGAACCAAAGTTACCATTAGCTGGAAATTGTTGTGGTCGCTTGTCTCTTCCGCGAATCTTGTCTTCAGTGTCATGGGCCAAGGAAATTGCATCTTCAAGTGTTGTTGGCTTGAACATATTGACTTCCGCATAGAAATGTCCAAGTAGGCCAGACATAAACTTGCGTTTATGAGTTGCTTTAGGTACATCTTCGAGCATGCGTAGTTGCAGTAGAGCATTCCAGAAACGTTCAGTGTATTGGGAAATAGGTTCATGATCCCTTTGTTGTAGAAGATCCCATTTCTTGATGGCTTTTTCATGGAATTGAGGAGGAAGGAAATTCTGCAAAAATTTCTTTTGGAAAGTCTCCCATGTAGTGGGACAATCAACGCTCTTGCGTACCACAGTCCACCATAAGGATGCTTGATCAACTAAATGGTTAGTGACATATTTAATTGTCTTTCTCAGCATATGTTTCTTCATGGAAGTAATCATCAAATTGACTGATAAAAGCAAGTACAGTCTTTCCATCGCGTGATCCATTGAAAGTACGAAATTTGAAGTTTCTTTTACTTATCTTTATTTCTTTGCGGATGGATTGGGCTTCAAGTGTTGCATCGATGGTACATCGTATAAGATCTTCGGGTTGCGTTCCATCTTGGTCGGTGGTAGATCGTTGCAAATTGGCCAATTGAACTTGCAAAGCTTGTCGGGCTCTTCATTCTTCTTCAAGCTGCATCATAATCAAATCCAACTTTTGCTCCATCATTGGTTCAGGTAAATCTCCTTTAGCCATAAAATCGTCCATGTTCTGTTCAGTCATCCTGCAAAATTCCAAAAGACCTCACACTCTCAAAATCTTATTAGCGGGATGAGCATAGCTCAAAGGCGGGTTTACAAGGCTTGTATATTTTGTTTGGCTTTTGTAGTCTTTCTCCTTTGCAATTGCAGTATTCGTTGTCACAACCGTCTTCCAAGAGAATAGTGTTGCTTAGGAACTGCATATGAACTTCTGTGTTTGCTGAAAATGGTTCAGCAAGTCTGCAAGTGTGAACGGGGACTTCCAGAGAACAATAGACTAATTCATGTGCTTCTGCGCGTGTGAACTGCCGCTATGAGAGTTGTTGGAGATGACTTAAGTGAATTTGGTAACTTGCAGGATTAAGAGAGCTTGGACTTAAGAGCTTAAGTAACCCAATTCGATTTTCGTGGACGTCAGTATGTACTCGGCGGAATCGACCGCAGTGAAAAGATACTCCCGCCGCAGGTGGAATAATTCGAGTCTTTAAGCTTTTTAATAAGCTTGCTATTAAGCTTAATAAGCTTTTTGTTAAAGCTTGGAAAGTATGAAGCTATGGAGGCTTATCTGTATACTCACGACTTGTTGAAGGAGCTTGGCCGCCGGTCCTTCGCCTCTACAGAGGCTGGTCTCTCGCGATCAGAGGGTGCAGAAGGGGGTTCTTAACTGCTAGGAACATGTTGGTATCGACCATTCGCGATGAAACTGACTGTAGAGCTTGATCGTTCCAGGAGCTCTACCTTCGCACAAGATGGTAAGCGATTGGAAGCTCTCGATCTCAGCATCACTCTGATACCACTGGTGCTGCACAGATCGGTCGCCGTATGCGCGCGTAGTGAGCGTCAGAAGGTCCCCAAGAACAAAAGAACTCTACTTTTTACACAAAAACCAATGAAGAAAGCTTGCATGACATGAACAAGAGACCAATTGGGTGCAATCTCCCCCCATGCCTTGTGTGAGCACTCTACAAAGCATGTATTTCATATATTATTCATCTTCAAGCTCAAATAATAGCCCAAATTACAAAATAGCACACTTTAGCTTTTGAGTTTGCTTTTGTGCCAATAATGAATTAACGCTAATGGGCACCCAAGAAGTCAAGCAGTACCCAAATACAATGTCCAATACAAATATTTAAATCATGTGCCCATGCGCATACAAAAATAATAAATAAATATCAAGTGCCTTAATAAATAAGCACGACAAAATATAGGCGCCATGCCTAAGATACGCGTCCATAAAAAATTGATGATAATTTTGAATACACTCTATCCTCCAATACTTCCCACTACCACCGCTGCTCTCTCTACACATCAACTGAAGCATTCACAATTGTTAGAAAAATAATACAATTAAACCAACAAAAGTGAATACCTAGCAGTCTTCAGCTACATAAATAAATTGGTTAGAAATCAATCCTAACCTTAATTTATTACGGGTGCACACTCTAAACTCATAAACGTTTATTAATTTAAATATGTATTTTGCAAAAGCACCCGCTATGGAATCACCCATGTACACATAAAATTAACAAAATGCCCGAAAAGGATAGGCGTCCCCATCGACTTCTCGCACAAAGAATCCATTTTCTATATGAGCCCCGGTAATGATAAAATTTTACAAAATCCACCGCAAAACCTCACGGAATCCACCGTGGAATATGCCTCCTGGCATCATTTGTATCTCAGTTTGAAATTTGATATAAAGTTTGCATTTCAAGGAATTTGTCTAAATTGTTTTTGTGTTAGTGCATAAAATTACATCAAGGAACATGTGGCTAATGGGTTAATTAAGGAAGCTGCTTATATATGTTACCACTAATGTGTTCTTAGGTAAGTAGAAAACTAAAGCTATCAAGGGAAGCGGATGGACGGAACCCCCAATGGGTCCATCCTACAGCAGGGTGATCCAGAGAATTGGGAGACTTCTCAACATTCAAATCGCGATGACGTATTAACCTTAGATAATGTACGATAGAACCCTATCTCATATCGTTTTAGGGGAGTGGAATGGGACTTTACCCTATGGGTAGAGAGGTCAAGCGATACATCCCTCTCGTTTCCCATTCTCTTTGAACCAAGTGTTGTTAAAAATATCGGATCTAAGCTAGTTGGCTATGGTGGATGCAAATCATAGAACCGATACATGATAGAGAGAAGAGATTGTAACTCAAGTGAATTAGGTTACAAGATAGATTAGCTTGGACTCATAAACACAATCTTGAGTGACTCAAACTGAAAGTACCATTCTCCTTGAAATGAGTGTCAACCAAGTACATTCCTTTATAGCTTTTTGGATAGTACCATTGTACCTCAGTGTGCATATGGGATTTTGGACATCTCTTCCTAGAGCTTCTAGAGCATACATCTTTGTCATATCTCTCATACAAAGCCACTTATGGGCAAGCCTCTTTTGGGCACACATTTACCCTCTATGGGCATACATACCAAGCATCATCTGCTACTCTCAACACCCCCCCTCAAATGATGAGTTCCTACACTTGTTGGCTTTTGCCCCCCTTCATGATGACATGGCTCAGGAGACTAGCTCATAGGCAGCCTAGTCAAGTTAAAGCTTGAAACTTTACATCTTTGGCAAGGGTTTTGTTTTACAAAGCAAATCCACTAAGGGAAATTTATTTTTAAAAATCCACTACGGGAAATAAGGATCCACTTGGGAAGGTTTTTGTTATCGGCAGTAGAGAATATTTTATTCATCTTCTTTGGCATCCTTTGGTCCTTTGCTCGATCTTCTTAGTCTTCTTTGTCTTCTTGCTATTTTCTTCTATTGTGCTCTTTATCCCTTTTTTTGATGTGTGGTACATGATACTTCTCTTTTTGCTTTAGTCTTTTACACGTGAGCACACTGATGGGTACATGGGCTTGGTTTGACAAGCTCTCATACATGAGATGAATTTCGGGATACATGAATTTTTGGATTTTATTTGGCTCAATGGATAGACAATTGCTGAAAAGGCTCGACATGGCAATGGATTTTGGAGAAGTGGTGTGAATAAGTAAGTGTGGCAGAGAGAAGATGAGCTGGTGTGAGTGGACTTTAAAGGCTAGGTCTTTAATCTTACTATTAACCTTTATGAAAAAATACACTTTAGAAAAAACAAAACAAAACAAAGATAATGTCGAGCTGCAAGGAGTCCATTTGGGTTGTGATGAGGAGAGGGAGCAGGAGCCGGGGCGCCGCTCGCAATGTAATCACAACCCCTATACTGTTGAGCCCACAAGGAGTCGCCATAGCCACCTTCACAAGGTACTTCATCAGAGCTTCTCCTGCAGACTTCTTTTCACCATCTTCCTTTGTCTAAGCTTCTCTCTCTGTTTGAGAGTCCCATCGTGCATAGCAACAGACTTTCTTGGCATTGTCTCCACTTGTTAGAGCAGTGTGTTGCCTACCTCTTGGACTCTCGTGCTTCCTCTGCACCAAGCCGAAAGTTCTTCTACACCTTTGCTATGCATGCGGAGTAATCTATGGAGGAGCTGGATGCTAGAGGATGAGAGATCTAATTCCATGGGAAGCTCTGACATGCCTTCTTTCCCTTCAGGCTCTTTCCTCTTGATGCCAGATACAAACTCCTTTTTCTTGAGCTAATTGCTCAGCCGCGGTCAGCTTCTTGGCCTTTCCAGGGGTTCCTTTCTTACCCTGTTGTTGAAAGGTCTTCTGAATAAGCTTCAGTCCATTTTTTCCCTTTGGAGCAAGTCTGAAATCCTCCTTGGACTCCCTTGATGACAAATACGAAAGGTTGTAGATTTTTTCCTAGCCTATTGGGTAGATTCTTTGAGTGGACAATGGGAAACTAAAACCAAAATCTATTCGTTTATCAAGCCCAACAGAGAGAAGGATTTCTAAGCCTCTTTCTTGGCCGTAGGTGGCCTAAGATATGGATATGGAAGAGGGCCTTAAAGTAGGTTCAACTCCTACTATCCATTTACATTAGAATGTGGCTAACTAATGATGCTAGAACTAGCTCACCATGCTAGCTTGCCATGGCTCTGATACCATGTTAAAAATGTCGGATAGTTGGCTATGGTGGATGCAACTCATAGAACCGATACATGATAGAGAGAAGAGATTGTAACTCAAGTGAATTAGGTTCCAAGATAGATTAGCTTGGACTCATAAACACAATCTTGAGTGACTCAAACTAAAAGTAGCATTCTCCTTGAAATGAGTGTCAACCAAGTACATGCCTTTATAGCTTTTTGGATAGTACCATTGTACCTCACTATGCATATGGGATTTTGGACATCTCTTCCTAGAGCTTCTAGAGCATACATCTTTGTCATATCTCTCATACAAAGCCACTTATGGGCAAGCCTCTTTTGGGCACACATTTAGCCTCTATGGGCATACATACCAAGCATCATTTGCTATTCTCAACAAGTGTGATATGAGTCCGCCTCGGTTTCGATGCTCTGTGCAAAGTAGATCATCTAAAGACCAACGCTAGGAGGTTGTAGTATGACTTGACCGTTAGAAACCCAAAAAGATTCAAGTTGATCCTAACAGGGTTCACCAATACGCTTTATTGTGGAGTAGACTCGAGATTCACTATCTGACAAACCCTGTGACATTCTGTGGGAGTGCCAGGCAGCGTCTTTTAGATCATGGACTACTAAAATATGTCAAGGACCGGACAGATTGCAGTTGGTATCAAAGAAAACCAATGAATAAAAAAATCAAGATAAGAATAAATGAGGAAGAGTGAAGTGATGTTTTCACTAGAAAACATTTTTTCTTTTACTCACTTCTAGATTGTTACTGCTTCCCTTCCAGATCTAGGAGGCATTGAGCATATCATGTTCAGGATGGCTATGAATTCTTCAAGTTATCACAAAAGAAACAACATGATGGGGATCCTAGATCGGCTCTACAACCCTTCACCATCGTTTGCGAAAAGGCATTGGACTTGGAGTGCAGGTTACTACTACATAGATGACAATCTGTTTGCCTATCTTCAAAACAATCTGAAGAGGCTAAAATAGTTGGAGAACTTGAAGGTTATTAAGTTATTCATCTTCCATGAGGCACGTGTGAACTTGATTTTACACATCAGGCGCCGGCAAGTAGAATAAACTCACTACATCTATGAGGAGATGGTCAAAGTCTTGCCAGCATACAGAATTAAAGTAATGGGGCAAAATGAACATCATGGCTATCAAAAATAGGGATGAACTTTCCATGACTTACCGCTTCCTAAGAATCCATTCCCCGAACCCATATCATTATTATGTTCCCATAGCTAAATCCAATAAGGAATTATTAACCTGGCACTGATGTATCTCTTGAAAGAAAAATCATCCCAGCCTATCTCTATCTATCCCCGAATAATTGTACTTGAGGCTTATGCTTCTTTATGGATAAACAAGAATTTTATGATTATCTGATTTGTTGCACATTATTGATAAAAAATAATCTGTGTATTGAGATAAGTTGTGAAGAGATGTGTAATGCAATCCTAAGGCGAAAGTTTAAATTGAATAATCAGATATAACCCTAAACGCAGAATCAGAATATTGTTCCCACACTAAGCCTGGCACAAGAGAAGAAGTTTCTTCTCAAACAAATCAAACCGCTAGAATTTAATGGGAAAGGGAAGACTGTTGAAGCCAATGCTGAAGTATGGATTGAATCCATGGAGGATTACTTCAGTGCAGCAAGAACAGCACCTACAAACCAGGCTATGATTGCCAAGCTCAAACTCACCGATGAAGCTAGGCTCTGGTAGAAGCAGTGGTGTAAAGATCAAGCAGTCACGAAAAGCATAGTAACTTTGGTTAAGCTAAAAGAAGAAGTACATAGAAGGTACATGCCACCTACATATAAAACTCAGAAGATAAATGAGTTCTTTAATTTGAAACATTTGGGCTTGTCTTTGGAGGCATACTACTCAAAATTTGTCTCCTTGTTAAAATATGCCTTGATAATAAGTATTTCCCAACAAGTCTCAAAGTTCTGTGATGGGTTGAATCCACCAATGAACACTCAATTGGAATCAATGAGTCCTTGGATTTACAAGATGCATTGATAAGAGCAAGACCCCTTGCCCAAGAAGTCCAGCCAAAGTCCAAGAATAATAGACCCTCATCTCACAAAGACCAAAATCTAGGGATGTTGAAGGCTCAATTTAAAAGGGCACAAGGATAGAGTCAAGGCCAATGGAAGAAGCTGAGGGAAAATGCAATCAGTTACTTTGTTCCCACTCAAAGAAACAACCAAAGTCTGCAATGTTTTTACTGCAAGGAACTTGGGCACTTCAAAAGAGAATGTCCCAAACTTGGCAAAGATTGGCATTAAGGAAAACTCAATGGGCAAGCCAGGGTTACTCGTGACCGCAGTCATGCAACAATGGGAAGGGCAAAAACTTCCAATATCACCATTAAGAAAATTAACAAAGAAGAAGACCCATCCATGGAAGCTGAGATTGAGAGGGCATCAGTTCATGCCACTCTCCATAAAAAGGGGCCGAATCGCCAATTTTCGGTGATCCAAACTCCATCCGATTACCAAGGTAAGAAATTCAAAACCTTGATTGACTATGGAAGTACTCATTCTTTCATTTCACTAGCTTGTGCAAGAAGGTTAGGGATAGCCACTGTAGCTACATGTACTTTGCTTGTCCAGCTAGCAATTACTTGCACTAGACAAACCACTAAGGTGGAATTTCTACTCAAAAAAGAGCCCACATCTACTAAGTTCAGGGTAACGAATCCATGAGTCCATGAGTGCCTACTCGGGATGGATCTAATGACTCTCACATCCATTTGGGAAGGGTCAATTTCCTTTCGAAATCCTGAAGATGAGTTAGTTACAACTCAAGGAGAAGGAGGTAAACCAAAGATCCAACTAGCCAAGGAAACGCAAATAGCTCAAGGAATAAGGAAAGGATTACCCGTCTATCTGATCAAGCTAAGCAAGCCAGAATAGATAGAGGACTCTGCTCAAGAACTGTCATGGTTAAAAGAGTACACGGATGTATTCCCGAAAGAATTGACAAAATTACCACTGCCCAAGAAAATGGATCATGAGATTAAGCTGAGATCAGGTGCTGCACCAATTGCAAAAAGGTCCTACAAGATGTCCATTCCTAAAGCTATTGAATTAAAAGAACTCAAACAGCTATTGGACCAAGGGTATATATGCCCAACAGTTCCCCTTGGGGGGCTCCAGTATTGTTCTAGAAAAAGAAGGATGGTACACTATGCCTCTACATCGACTATAGAGGCCTGAACCAAGTAACCATCAAGAATAAATATCCTATCCCATCTAAGAGAGAGAGAGAGAGAGAGAGAGAGAGAGAGAGAGAAAGAGAGAGAGGAAACTTCTAGTGGTTTCCAACCTCCCCCTTTAAGAGGGGTTCTCCCGCGATATTTCTCTGGTAAGGAGCAAACCATCCACCAAGGATGCATGCATAAGGAGCGGATTCAAGTTACCTTGGCCGGGAGTCTTGGGATGGCCCCCAAGCGAAAACTGCCTCATGCCAATGGAAAATGCACAAACCTCAATGTAATTACCAGTCAAGGTGGTACAATAACCAACAACTCAGGTTCAAGTGTAGATAATACATCCTTGAATTATCAGGTGCTATTGATAATTTTCCTACGTAGAAAGTAGTACATAGAGGAAATAGTTTCGACTTATGAAAGACCGTAGTTCCGTGCATTGAAATGGTCTTATGTTGAAATGGTCTATTGAAATAATCATGTTTTATTGCATGGATTTGAATAAATTGGTGCATGAAATTAGAGCTATTTTGGCAGAAGAGCTACCTATAAGTCATGGTTCATTCTCACTCATAAAATCGCACAGCTAGCAATGCTTGCATAAAGCCGCACACAAAGAGTAGATATATGTGTTAGGTAACTCATAGAAAGAGTTAAAAATCTTTGTCCTTGACTCATAAAGTTGTACTCCTATGTGTACGTGCCAATACCTTCTTGGTTGTAAGATGCATCTTTGGACTTATAAAATTGAATTATTGTAAGGGATGGCATCTCAAGGTGTGCTTAGAAGAAGTAGCTTGCATCTCCACAATAGGCATGAAAAACGTGAATTACATGGAAAGCATTTTCTCTCAAGGGTGTTAAAACTTGCAACCTGATTTTTCTCAATATCGTAGATATAATTTTGATTGTAGTGCACATAGGACATGGTCTTCATTGTAATTTTTACTAAAGCTAGCTTGTAGAAGGAACATTCGCCAAGACATTCTTTTGACTGTAATGAACCAAGAATTCAACGACAAGGTAGATTGAAAAACATTACAAAGCTGATTTAGTTATAGTCAAACCAACATTGGTGAGAAAATCAAACCTTGTCATCATCCGTTACTAGATTCAAGAATCCCTCTAAACAAACTAGTCAAATAGCATACCTAAAGTTTGCAATTGGTCAAGAGCTAACTAAAATGAAGTAGGTTACCCTTACCCTCGCAAGAGAATTGAACGAAAGATTTCCATCATGGAACCCTAGGGAAAGAAACTCTTAATGGAAATTGGAGCAAGATTGAAAACTCATATAGAATCTCGAGAGGATGGAGCCACCCTCAAACGGTCCTTGAGGATCTTAGATTTGATTATCTAAGATCTTGCCGAAAATCCAGCCCATGAGCTATAGAACCTAGGAAAAAATTACCAACCGAAAACTAATTAGTTTTTCTGAGTGAATGTAAGACCAATTGCATAAATTCTCATTCTTATTGCATAATAATGAGAGATGGAATAACCACATAGGGCCATTGCAATTGATACCAAGGCCAAAAAAATCCGAAGGTTAAATGCTAAGCATTCAAAAATGGACTCCATCTTAGCAGGTGTTTTGAGGAGCACTCGCCCACATTATTATTTGTGCTTGTAATTTTAGGAGCACTATCTGTGAAAGAATTGTTTGACCCAATCTCTCATAAGAAACTGGTATAATGAATCAGGTTAAATTCATGGAGGGGTGCACCAAACCACCCCCAGCTAGCTGCCAACCCTATCCAAGGGGGTTCTAAATAACTATGATGGGAATATGGACCAAATCCGCTATGAGAGGTCTCTCCGTGGATTAGTTTGAACAAAGGAGTATGCTTAGATGTCAAAGGGGCTCTAGCTGTAAATTCCCTACCTCTACGGGTCCTATTCAAATGATCTACGTGACTTGAGATGGAATCTCAAGGCCCTGTTACTAGTGCAAGGGTGGAAACTTGGAGGAAAATAAGATGCATCCTTACAAATTGCAAAAATTTTCTTGTGGACACAATTGGTATCTCAATTTGAAATTTGATATAAAGTTTACCTTTCAAGGAATTTGTCTGAACTATTTTTGTGTCAGTGCATAAAATCGCATCAAGGAACATGTGGCTAATGGGTTAATTAAGGAAGCTGCTTGTATGTATTACCACTAATGTACCCTTAGGTAAGTAGGAAACTAAAGTTATCAAGGGAGGCAAGTGGACAGAACCCCTAACAAGGTCCGTCCTATAGCAAGGTGGTCCTAGAGAACTGGGAGCTTTCTCAACATTCAAATCGAGATGATGTATTGACCTTAGATCATGTAGGGTAGAATCGTGGCTTGTATCGTTTTAGGGGACCGGAATGGGACTTTACCCTATGGGTAGAGAGATCAAGCGATGCATCCCTCTCATTTTCCATTCTCTTTGAACCAAGTGCAATATGAGTTTGCCTTGGTTTAGATACTTTGCGCAAGGTAGATAAGACCGACGCTAGAAGGCTGTAGTATGACTTGACCATTAGAAACCCAAAAATATTTAAGTCGATCCTAACAAGGTTGGTTGATATGCTTCATTGCGAAGTAGACTCGGGATTCACTATTCGACAAACCCTGTGACATTCTATGGGAGTGCAAGGCAGCATCTTTTAGATCAAACTCTCAATGGACTACTAAAATGTGTCAAGGACTGGACACATTACAAGTGCATATCAAAAGGAGCCAATGCAAAGAACCCATGCATATATTGCAGGTGTGCTACAAAGGAACTTGTTTTTTAAAAAAGGCACCTCAAAGATCCCAATTTTAGAGCAATTTTGGATATTCCCTTGTCCAGAGCCCATCCTTGTACAATGCATGGTCTATGCAAAACCATTGAGAAATTAGTTTTCTTGTATATATATTTTGCATGGACAATGCGATCTAGGTCTGCGCAAGTCAAGGCAATTGTAGTTCTTGAGAAGGCATTGTCAAATGTTGGTTTGTATGGTGGAAATGTAAAGATTGAAAAGGACAAGAAAAGGTCTAAATATGGTCAAGACATGCCAAAGAGACTTTCCATTGAAGGTATGAAAGCAAGAATATTTTTATCTACACCACCCTCTAATAATCATTGTAAAGTAAAACAGTTCACTTAGAGATTTCAATTCAACAAGTGGAAGTGCACCTGTACTATTTTTGTTGTGACCATGGAAATAATGGTGGAGCATAATGATGCAAGGCAAACGTTGGAAATCTTTAGATATAATCTTTAACTTTTGCGATTTGTGGGTATGGAACTCATGTGACTATTAGGCCTTTGAAACAGCATTGGAGAAGTTTGAAAAGTTAATGGTTAGTGTATGGACAAATCAACACATTACCCCCTACATGGTACATTGTCTTCATAATGTTTGATAAATTATAATTGCTTAATTGAGAGTACATGACTAATTTGGCATCCTTTTTTATTCTTTGATAACACGTTATATATAATCACACCCCTCTTTGCCAAGGAATATGGTAGTCTATAAATATGGTCAACTCAAGGTATAGAGAAAACCCATTATTAAGCTCATATCAACTATTTCAACCATACAAGACATTATGGAGTGGAGAAAGCGAATAGTTTGGAAGAACTACACCAATGGACCTATAGAAATCTTATCCATAGAACGAACAAAAAAGAAGTACTAAGAATGTCTAAAATCAACAAAGGAATGCAACATTTGGAGAGACAAAGAAGAAAGGAATTGTGAGAGAATTCTACTACAGTAATGAGACATGCTATGTAGGTGACAATTAGAAAAAGACAAAAAAAAGGCTTAGATACCATACAGAATTGTTCCTCATAAGCCCATATACAATGAAATAAATACTTGATGTATTGTGGAGAAATATCGATGCAAAGGAACACTTATCAATTTTTTTAATGATCTTTTGTATAATAGAATACATCTCATTTTTTTGAAAAAATAACTATTTCTTGGTAAAGTAATAGCACAATGCTCAATTTACTCCTCTACTCCTAGACTCTTTGAAGATGACTTACCTTCATCATGTAATTTTTGCTCTAGTTCTTTTAAAGCTTGTTCATCAATTTTTGAAATTGATCTACTTCTAAGTAGATGTCTTTTTCATATTCTACAAGCATAGTTGGATCCTTAACACCGTTCATCAAGCCAAATATTGCATACACTAAGTGGTATTTACCACATCATACGTGGCAACTAGGGCCTTGGCCAAAAATTTGTAGAGCTTCCTATTTCTCCAAAAACGTTATCTTCTCTACTCCACCTAATATAGGATACCCTCCAAGATATCTTGATAGGGTATTTAATGTAATAAGAGAAAATTCAACATTGTCCCTGGAAAACTTATGATGGAAAACAACAAATTTTAGAAATGTGAGTTCTTTAATATAGTGGCCCAAGATAGAATCCTTGCCTAAACCTCCCTTCTATTTCTCAACTGCACAATCAATGATCCTCGTATACAAAAAGCTAAATAATAGCAAACACACCTAGTGAATTATAGTGAAATACTTACGAAAACCAATATGGTATTCAAATGAACATAGCTTGTGAAACAAACCTTTTGATTTACATCTAAAACTAACAACTCCTCACTCCATAATTAGATGCTTGATTTGCCAATTTACAAAGGACTTAGGAGTCAAGTCCTTGTTTGATTTGCCAAGTGAGATACATTCAACTTTTCACGTGTTGCTTCCCTCTAAAGAAGAATGAAGGGTTGACTCATATCAAAGCTCGTCCTTGTAGAAAATGGTCAAAGTCTCTACTCTACATAGTAGTATTATGTATCCTTGACATTTGAATCCATAAGCAGATACTTATCATAGTTTGGAATAATAAAATTAGAATCTCTTTCAAGATTATGTGCAATGATAGCTAGGTAGTAGTCCTTCCTAATGTTAAAAAGGGCTTTGATTTCAAACACAAGAACATACTGTCTTTTGCCAATAGGAAAGGTAGGTAGTAGAGACATAGGAACATCACTATCATCCTCCTCAATCTCTTCCTACTCATTAACTAAACCCACCTCTATTTTCTCCCCTCTCAAAGCTTCAACATCTAGTTTGACCTCTTTTCTCCCTCTCACTTGCGACATCTAGTAGCTGCAAAACCTCTAGCACACCCCATCAATCTCCATTTCAACAAGCTATTGTGTATAGGGCATTATAAATCTATCTTGTTTATACCCTCAGAACCCTCAAAATAGCTTTTTTGAACCTTTTCCTCTATATATTTTTGGAAAAGACATCGATCATATGAATTTATTGAAGGTCCTCATTATGAACCTCTTTAGCATATGTCTACTCTACAAGAGTGGCCTCTTGCTCTTTCAGGTACACTCATGAGACCCTAATTCATTCCTCCACAGAGATAGTAATGGAAAACACTTGGGACACCTTTGGTAGCAAATATTCTTGTCCCACTCGAGAAAAAAAATCTAAAAGCATATCACTAGGGGTGCCTTCACTCCTCCTAGGCTATTCTGGAGTAGCATTACAAGTGCCTTCACTCTTCACAAGTTCTTGAGCCTCCTCCACATGCTCCAACTCGGTAGCATCCCACTTGCCACATTTGCTAGCTACAAAACCTCTTGCACCATTTCAATCTCTACTTCAATAGGCTATGATATATCTTCTAGGTCTTGGACATGCTCTTTTCATTCATCCCCTAGTAACAATTGTTTTGAAAGAAAATAAAGTTGTGAAAGTATTCCACGACACAATACTTCTAATATAAAAGGCATTGTAAACATGTCTTCTTTATACCCTCAAGAACCCTCAAAATAGCCTTCTTGAACCTTTTCCTATAGGGGTTTTCGAGAAAGACATCATTCATATGAATGTAATGAAGGCCCTCAATATGAACCTCTCTAGCAGATGTCTACTCTACAAGAGTGGCATCTTGCTCTTCTAGGTACACTCATGAGACCCTGATTCATTCCTCCACACACAGACAATAATGGAAAACACATGGAACACCTGTGATAGCACATATTCTTGTCCCACTCGAGAAATAAATCCTAATAGCATATCACTAGGGGTGTCTTTACTCCTTCTAGGCTACTCTAGAGGAGCATTAGGAGTGCCTTCACTCTTCACAAGCTCTTGAGCCTCCTCCACATGCTCCAACTTAGTAGCATCCCTCTACAAACTCATAACTACATAAGAAAATCCAATGGACATTAGGTCTGAAGGTGGGCCCATAGAATGTGGGAGGAGCACATAATGCAAGGGCCAAGGTATGGGGGGGAGGGGGAAATGCAAAAATCTCGAGTCTTCCCCTCACATTGTGCAGGTCCCCCGGAGACCCACACACAACCATTGTATTCTCCCTTCTCAAAGCTTCAACATCTAGTTGACTGCTTTGCTCTCTCTCACCTGCCACATCTACTAGCTACAAAACCCCTTGCGGTATCAATCTCCACTTCAATAGGCTATGATATATCTTTTGGGTCTTGGATAGGCTCTTTTCATTCATCCCCTAGTAACCCTTGTAGAAAGCAAATAAAGCTATGAAAGTATTCCACAACTCAATACTTCTAATTTTCTATAGGGCACTCTAACTCTATCTTCTTTATACCCTCAGGAAAACTCAAAATAGCCTTCTTGAACCTTTTCCTCCATGGATTTTTGGGAAAGACATCATTCATATGAATATACCAAAGGCCCTCAATAGGAACCTCTCCAGCAGATGTTTGCTCTACAAGAGTAGCCTCTTACTCTTCTAGGTACACCCATGAGACCCTGATTCATTCCTCTACAGAGATAGTAATGGAAAAATTTTGGGACACCTGTGGTAGCACATATTCTTGTCCCTCTCAAGAGACAAAATCTAAAAGCATATCACTAGGGGTGCCTTCACTCCTCCTAGGCTATTCTAGAGGAGCATTAGGAGTGCCTTCCCTCTTCACAAGCTCTTGAGCCTCCTCCACATGCTGTAACTCAGTAGCATCTCTCTACAAACACATAACTACATAAGAAACTCCAATGGCATTAGGTTTGAAGGTGGACCTGTAGAATGTGCGGGGAGCACACAACACAGGGAGCATAGGGTGGGGGGAAGGCAAGGCAAGAGGGAAATGCAAAATTCTTGAGGCTTCCCCTCACATTATGTGGGTCCCCCAGACCCACACAACCTCTATATTCTCCCTTCTCAAAGCTTCAACATCTAGTCGACTGCTTTGCTCCCTCTCACTTGCCACATCTACTAGCTACAAAACCTCTTGCACCCTGTCAATCTCCACTTCAACAGGCTGTGATATATATTCTAGATCTTGGATAGGCTCTTTTCATTCATCCCATAGGAACCCTTGTAGAAAGTAAATAAAGCTGTGAAAGTATTCCACAACACATGGTACTTATGATTATGTATAAGGCACTATAAATTTGTCTTCTTTATGCCCTCAAAATAGCCTTCTTGAACATTTTCCTCTAGGGCTTTTTGGGAAAGGCATCATACATACTATGAATGTACCAAAGGCCCTCAATGTGAACCTCTCCAGTGCAATAGATGTCTACTCTACAAGAGTGGCCTCTTGCTCTTCTAGGTACACTCATGAGACCCTTATGCATTCCTCCATAGAGATAGTAATTGTTAACCCCAATGCAAAGAAAGCAAAAAGAAAATGTAAAAGATGCAAGGCAAAGCAAAAAAAGGCAGCCCAGTTGAAGAAATATTGAGGAAAAAAGACCAAAAGTGCAAGGACAACCTTAAAGGTTCAAGGCAAGCACAAAAGAGAAAAGGTACATTTTAAACATAAAAGTGCACTCTAAATCCTTGTAAAAGAGCACCAAGCTCCCCCCTATGCGATTTGTAAATGTAGACAGGCATGGGTGAAGGCACAATGCAAATAGGAAGGGAATAGGAAAAGAGGACCTAGGCTAAAATGATAGGGGATGTAAAAAAGGGATGGGCACCCAAAGGGGATTAGGGTTAGGATTTTGTATAAAAGGCAAAAAGTGAATGAAAAAGCTCATTCTTGTGTGTGGCCAAAGCTGCTTGCTTGAGCTTGTACTTGAGAGAGGGAGTGTGAGGAAGTGAGGGAGTGAGTGTGTGAGGGTGAGGGACTGTGGTAGAGAAGCTCTCCATCTTCTCCTCTCTTCTTCTTCTTCTCTTCTCTTCTCTTGTCTCACGTGCAGCAACAATGGAGCATGGAGCTAGGAGCTTGAGAATCGAGCTTACTTAAGCTTGCACCTTGGATCGTGGAGCTAACCAGAGTTCTTGAGGGAGGAGGCAACTCGATCAAGCATGGATGTAAGCTCACTACACTTGTAGGTGTGAGAGCGTGTACAACTATGTGAGAGCTAGCCATTGTACTTGGCTTGAAATGCTTGAAACAATAAGTGATGTGTGGGTCTTGGTGGTCAAGCAAAAGCTCCCACATGTTGGTTCCATTGCCAAGACAAAGGGATTCAAGCTTTGAGAACTTGCGCTCTCCAAATCGAGCATTGAAATAGGGTTTTCCCCAAACCGATGCTTGAGGTAGATAGGTAGGAAGCAAGGGAGTTTGAAGAGGTATTTGATCTCCTTAGTAAGTAAGATTTTTTTTTTTTTTTGCATCTAGATGAGTAGGTTGAATTAGTATAGGCATTTGGTTGTGATTTGAATGCATTAGGATTTTTTTTAAATAAGAAAAATAAGATTATACATAGTAGGGTTTCTGTTGTTGTAAACAGGCCTGGCAAGCAAGAAAAATGGGAGAGAAAAAGAGCTATAATGTGTAAAGCATCAAAAGGAAGAAAGGGAGAAGATCAAAATTGAGTAGAGAAGGGCTTTAATAGGCTAGGAATAGGTGGGATAGCTCATTTTCTCAATTGACAGAGCTTGAGATATATATATATATATATATATATATATATATATATATATATATATATATATATATATATATATATATATATATATATATATATATATATATAAGCAAAGAGGGGAGATTTTGCTTGATGATCTTTGTCACAACAAGTTTTAGCCCTCCAAGTATGTTTTGGATGTTATTTGATGCTTATTAATTAGTGTTAGCACCCTGGTTTTAATCATTAGTAAGGCACGTGTAGGATTTTTGAGATTTTTTTTCATTCTGTAACTCGCTGTCATAATCGAACGTGCACCACAGGGTTCGATTGCCCTAATTGGACCATCTGATTTTGTCCATTCAGACACCCTTTCCTCGTCCAAGTCACCAAACTCGGACACACCTCGTTCATCCAAGTCCCCAGACTCAGACCACCCTATTCGAATCGTCTTACTCAGACTTGCCAATCAAACCATCCAACTCGCCTCAACCCAAAATACTCAAATGCCTAAAATTGGACACTCAACCCCTCGAACAAAGCCAAAATCAAAGAGTCTGATTTTGGGAATCAGAGGACTGATACTGGACACTAACAACAAAACTTGAGAGCTGACAAAACTAGTATACCCTAGACCACCAAAAATCCAGAGCTTAGCAACACCCCCATAGGCCTCCAGACACATCAAAAGGATCATAAAGCCTTCAAACTTCAAAAATCGTGACTTAGAGACCTAGGAAGTGATTGCAAACACAACCTCTCAAACCACCCATCCAAAACATCTTAAAGGACCCAAATGAACCTATTAGAGTGACTTCCACCTCTACAGGATGGAAGTAGAAAAGTGTGTGTTGCACCACATTGTTTTCATTACAATCACACACTACATAAATAATCACTTGAAGTGCATCTAGAAAGCTGAAAGCCTGATTCCGCACCACATATGAAAGGAGGTACCCCACAAGCACCTGAATGCATTTAAAATTGAGAATTGTTTGAAAAAAATAACAAGGAACTCACATGCAAGATAAGCAAAACTGAAAGAACCAACTAATAGGAGAAGACCCTTAGATCTTGAACGCATGACGAAGGATACTAAGCCTCAGAGCAAGTCTCTTAGAGAGAAAAATGAGCTGACATGATTAGGACTCAATCTTACCTGAGTTGATCATCTTGATCGACACTCTAGTACCGATGAAATATCAGCATCTAGCACCAATCCCAAAAACGGTGAGCTCGACTTCGGAGACTTCCTAGTCAACATCCAGCAAATGATAAATCGGTACAATTTGTAGACCAAAATGGAGCACCATGGTAGACCAGTCAAGGACATCATAGTGGACCTCAAGGAAGAGCGGAGACTGGCAAAGAAAGTGCTACAAAGCATAGCCACCTATAATTAGGAGGAGCAAACTCAGAGGCTGAGGGAGGAGATATAAATGTGAGAGATTCGACAAGTTTTAGCACTTGCCAATAGAAATAGGACAGGACCCAACATTGAGAGGGAAAGAGCGCTTGAAGCCGACCTTACATTGAGCGAGCTTCTCATGAAGCAGCTCATAGATAACACAACTATAGAGCAGAGCGGAGTAGCCCTAGCAACTTCATTGCTAACAGAACTAGGTATTACTCTAATTTCAAAAAGCCAAATGAAGATACCCGTAGTTGCCAAGTAACTCGACAAGTATCAACCCGATAATGACCCATATAGTTTTGTAGAGTACTTTGAGCAGGTATGCAAGGTGAACGCCTAACGAACCCTACTCAATGCACACAAGCTTTTGGTCTCTGCCTTGGGGATAAAGAATGGACGTGGTACACTAGTCTAGACAATGTCAAATGGAATAATTTCAATAATCTCAAGAGTCTCTTCATCAAGAGATTCTTTGAGGCAAGAGGGTACTCAAATAACCTTATTGTCCAACTAATAAATGTCAGTCAAAAAGGCAAGGAGAATATTTGAGATTATGTCACCCATGTGCAAAGTCTCTTTAAGATAATCCTAGCCACAGAGCAACCTAGCAAACGAGCTATATCTATTGTGTTCATAAGTGGAATTTGAAGTAAAGAGCTTTGCAAGGCCTTGGTGAGCAACTCAACCCTACAAAGGGATGTGCTAGCTTGAGTCTTCGAAGAAGCCATATGAGTGGATGACCTAATCAAGGAGAGGGGCTCAAGACCCACAACCCAAGACAGCATTGCCTCTAGAATCCCAGAAAGAGCTACGACTGCTAGTGAAAGATCCAACTAGAAAGGGAAAGAATGTTGATCAGAGCCAAGAGTTGGCAAATGTGAAGCTAGAGTTAGCTAAGCTGCAAGAGATTATGAGAAGGCCCACACAACCTCATATGTAATGCATGCATTGCGGAGAAAACCACCTTTTGATCAAGTGCATGGATCCTAGATCCAAACCTTGTGCCAATTCTGGTAGGTTTGGCCATGATGCAATGCATTGTTGATTATCAAGGCAATTGCCATACCCACAACCATACAATCAGCCTTATTACCTAGGGAATATACTGCCACATTACAGAAGGGAAGCTCCCCTAGCCAAGCCCATTGCAATGTTGACTACGACTTGTAGTGCATTCACCTTGATGTTGGCACTGTTTGAATAGTGATGGCTTTCATCAAGGGCAATGTGGCTCCATCTAAGCTTGTAGAGCCACCGATAGGGGAACCTAGTGTAAAGTTTAAGAAGAGGGGTCGTGACTTGTCCCACCCCACCAGGACAAATGGACCGCAACCCAAAGAGGACATGGGCCAAACCACTCAGCCACATCTCAAATGGGTACCTAAATGACAATCACAACCACCTAAAAGCTAACCGACACTGATCCATAACTCCCAAACCTCATGCCCTAAGCCTAGGAGACAAAGTTGATGATATAGAACCAAATGAATGGCCAAGCGGTGATGGGTTCCTAAAGCCATGTTGCGTGCTCAAGGCTATTATGAAGGCAACAATTGGATTTGGTTGCCTGAGATCATGAGTGGCATGCAATGCCCCTCACAACCTCCAACTCCTAGCCCATCTCCAAAACCTTCTAAGCCGCCTAGAATTGAGAAGCTACCTGAACTAAAAGCCACCAAACCCATAGATCCTGAACGGGTCTATCAACCAAAACCGCAGCCTATTGCCCCTAAACTAACACAACCTGCCACTCCCAATGTCCTTCCTATTTCACAAGTAGGAAGCAATGCAACATCAAAGCCCCAAGACGACAAGCCCCTCACACAAGTCGTTGATGAGCGCTCTACTGACCAATCCACGCACCAGGCACATCAATTGCTGAGTTATCTAGCCTAGTCAAACCCCAACCTCCCGT
Organism: Lygodium microphyllum; assembly: GCF_053477565.2. Lineage (NCBI taxonomy): Eukaryota > Viridiplantae > Streptophyta > Polypodiopsida > Schizaeales > Lygodiaceae > Lygodium > Lygodium microphyllum. The sequence continues at coordinate 57,182,424 of NC_141159.1, read as the reverse complement.
AGGCCTTAGACCCTCTTATGAATGTTGATCTATTCTCATTGTGGCCTCAGATTTAGTCGAGAACACGAGGGATGACTTGGTCAATTGCATTAGACGTTTGGATGCCACCTTCACTATGCTTGCTAAAAGCTATGAGCAATTGATGTATGCACACAGCCATGCACCTGGGAAGAATTTGAGTTCATGTTCACTAAAGTCCCCATGGTAGCCACGAAAATGATTGCCAATGAGATTTCTCAAGAGCAAGCTCGTAAATGGAGGATAATCACCTCCTATAGCAAGAGCAAGGTCTCTGTCACAAGGCAAGAGCTAGAAGAACTTAAAAAGCTAGCCAACATCAACTATTCCTTTCTATGTAAATGGTATGGTCTCTATCTCCAAGGAGATAAGAGGATGAGAAAATGGCCCTTTCCATCAAGCTATTGGTTGAGCAACCCTCCGACATGGAAGAGCTAGCTAGAAGGAGCATAGATGATGTGCCTACTGGGACCAACTCTGCAGCCTAGCAAAAGTAGCCATTAGACCTGTTGTGGTGGAAGGCAAAGGGAAGACCCCATTGAAACCATCCCCACCTTTCGTGGTCACCACGTCTACTATCACCAAAGAAACCATGGATGCCACTATGAACCAAAGTAACGTGATGGCTTGGGTACAATACCTAGTCAACATGGTGCAACACCTTGGACCAACACCCAGTGAAGGAGCTCCAATAATAGGGACAAAATCTAGAAAGGATCCAAAGAAGTCCAAGGTTGAGGCATCCATGACTTTTGTTCCATTGGCCATGCCAATAGCAATGAGCAACTACGATGAATATGTGCAAGAGCTCCTAGGCCAACTTGAAAAGATGAAGGAAGGCAAGAAGGCTACCATGATAGAATTGGAGAAGGAAAAGGATGTGTTCACTGCCACCTACTAACTAGAGAAGACAATGCAGATAACCGTTTATCAAAGATATATGAACAACCTAAAGGAGGTATTAGAAGCAAGGACGGAAATGGAGGTGGAGAAGAAAGAAGAAAGTGCAAAAGAGCTACAAGTGGAAAATATAGAGGAAGAAGTGGGGCTAGAAACAAACTTCTCAATCCTCATACAAGGGCAAAAGGATATGGAGGAGCAATTTGAACAATTAAAGAACCTAGGAGAAGAGCTCATCGAGGATCTGAAGAGGGTAAAAACACAAGCCCATGCAGAGTTCTAGAAGGAGAGGAGGCAAAAAGAATTACTACTGAAGGAAATGTAAGAGATTAAGGCCCAAAAGGACAAGCAAGCAACTAAAAATCTACTAGAGACAGAGAATTGACTACTCAAGACTCTCCAAGAGTAGGAAAGACTACAAGAAGAGTTGAATCGCCATAAGCAAGACAAGGAAAAGATGACATCAATATGGAAAGAACAAGAAGAGGTGGTGACAACATTGTCACAAGAGCTGCAACATCTGAGTCAAGGCAAGATGGAGGAGAAGGCCAAGGCCTGGGAAGAGAGGAACCTTGGAAGAGTTAGGGACTTGGACAAATGCCTTCCCTAGCAGAAAGCAAGAGAATCATGGCAAAAGCAAGGGTGGAAATAGCAAAGATAGATCTTGAGGTCCACTAGCAGGCCTTCTTGAACACAGTCCTATATGTGACTCAAGCCAAAGGTAAAGATACCATGGAAGGGCTATGGAGGAAGCTAGAACTTACAAGATGAGTCCTAAGATACAGCCTTCATGGCCAACCTAAGCATGGAGCATCAATGATAATACCTGAGGCAGGTTGGGCTTTCAATGAAGGAGTTGGAGGAGTTAGGGTTTAGAGAGCTAAAACAACCACCTACTACAGCTCCAATGGAACCATCAAAGAAAGAAGGGCAAAACTTTGAACAAGGCTAAGTCGAAGAAGAACAACTGCAAGTGCCAAGCCCAGCACAACAAGTGCAAGCACACATAGAAGAGAAAGGTGAGGAGGCCACCCCTGAGAGGGTTGTGGAGAGAAAGCGCATGTAGAGGGAGCAGGTAGAGCTTGCATGGAGGAGACTCCAAGCAAGATCACAGCAAGTTTTGAGGTCGAGGTCCCACAAAGAGAGAAATGCCAACCTCTAAATTGGGCAAGGAATTGGCTATTTGGGAGTAATGGGAAAATCAACGCTGACCCTTCGGGTTCTCTTTCCACTATCCTCATTCTTTAGACAAATTTCTATCTCTAAGGGTGGTGGAGCAAGTGATCAGACTCGTGTAACAGCTAAGAAATGGGTGCACTTTCTTTTTCTTTTTCAAGTACACTCAACAATTGCACTCAACCACCAACATCGAAGACCCCCTCTCCCAATCAAATCTATTCTCAACCTCTATAACCTCTCATCCAATTTTGTGATGCTTCTTCTCCCTGTCCAATCTCCACAAAGCCCCATCACTAACCTACATGGCAACCTTCAACCACACGATCCCTCATCAACAAGTGCAGCAAGTGCCGTGGGATTGGCACTCATACCTCTTAAAACTCCTTACTTCCTACCTAACTACCTCAAGCACCGGTTCAAAAAAAACCCTACTTCAATGCTCGATTTGAATCATGCAAGCACTCAAAGCTTGAATTTGTTTGTCTTAGCAATGGAACCAAAATGTGGGATCTTTTGCTTGACCATCAGGACCTGCAGACCACTTATTACTTCACATGCTCCATTGTTGTTGTGTGTGAGACAAGAGTAGAGAAGAGAAGAAGAAGAAGAAGAAGAAGAAGAAGAGAGGAGAAGATGGAGAGCTTCTCCACCACAATCCCTAACCCTCACACACTCACTCCCTCACACTCCCTCTCTCAAGCACAACCTCAAGCAAGCAAGAGCAAGAAGAAGAAAAGAAGAGGAGAGCTAGTTTTGGCCACATACAAAACCATAACCCTAATCCTCTTTGGGTACCCATCCCTTTTATACATGCCCTGTCATTTTAGCCTAGGTCCTCTTTCATATTCCCTTCCTATTTGCATTGTGCCTTCACCCGTGTCCATCTACATTTACAAATCACACAAGAGGAAGCCTGGCACTCTTTTACAAGGATTTAGAGTGTGCTTTTATATTTTAAATGCACATTTTCTCTTTTGTGCTTGCCTTGAACCTTTAAGGCTCTCTTGTGCTTTTGGCTTTTTTCCTCCTATTTCTTCAATCTACGGGCCTTCCGCTTTGCCCTATGTCTTTTAAATTTCCTTTTTGCTTTCTTTGCACTGGGGTTAACAATAACACTTGTGGTAGCAGATATTATTGTCCCACTCAAGAAACAAAGTCTAAAACCATATCACTAGGTGTGCCTTCACTCCTCCTAGGCTATTCTAAAGAAGCATTAGGAGTGCCTGCACTCTTCTTTGCAGGCTCTTGAGCCTTCTCCACATGCTACAACTCGGTAGCATCCCTTTACAAATACATAATTGCATAGGAAACTCCAATCTAGGGATTTTAGCTCTACAAAAAACCCCACATTATCTAGATTAGTTATTAAAATCACTATTGATAACTTCAATGATGAGTGGAAAAAACTCAAAAAACCAAGATTTGAAGCTTTGGCTATGGCTACCATAGAAAAGCATAGTTAGGGGTTTGCTTGATATGGGCAATAGAGAGGGAATTTCTTTGAACCCTTCCAATTGTAGATGGCTCACTTGGGGGGCTACAAATGCCCCATAAAAGCTCCAAGGGGTGGGTCTCTTGCTAGCCTCACTGTTGTTGGATGTACATCATTGTCTAGATTGCACCAAATTTGGGGTAAAATGCAATGCAGTGTTGGTGTATCCACAATGTCAAAGTTTGATGTACCAGGATGATGTGTCACAAGCTAAGGAAGAGATCTCCTATTGTGCTTCCACACCCAATGATGGGAACCTTGAGAACCCTCTTATTATTTCAAGACGTTGAGCATGTGATGCATTGGGCGAACTCTCACCTAGCCTCCCACATGTGGCAAGCAATCCTACCTTAGTGAGCTCCCTAGGCCTTCCCTCAAGCATGAAGGTAGTATTAGTTGACTCTACGATTCAAGTAAGCCCCCACTTCCTTCCTCACCCTCTACAGCCCTTCACATGCAAGATGAGAGCATGAGACTAGGAATGAGAGAGCATCTGGGAAGGGAAGGAGGCTTCACCCTTGGTCTCTTACTCTCCCTCACTCCCTCTCCGCACGCACACACACACACACACTCTCTCTCTCTCTCTCTCTCTCTCTCTCTCTCTCTCTCTCTCTCTCTCTCTCTCTCTCTCTCTCTCTCTCTCTCTCTCTCTCTCTCTCTCTCTCTCTCTCTCTCTCTCTCTCTCTCTCTCTCTCTCTCTCTCTCTCTCTCTCCCCTTAGCTCAAAAAGGGCAAGAAGGGAGAACAAAAAGTTGGCACACACAAGAATAGCCACTTCTATTTATTTTCACCCTTTTATAAAAACATTTAGGGTTCGAGTTTTCCCTTTCCCCTTGGGCGCCCTCGCCATCCTTCTCATTCTTGCACACATTAAGCCATATTCATAAGCCACATTTATGTGTTACAACTTGCATGAGAGGGATCCTGGCTCTCAGGGTATTTGCTACCTATTTTGAATGTGACATATTAAGAGCCTCATGAGAATGCTCGAGCTTATGCCAAGAAATTGAAGGAGGTGTTTCGCAAATTATAAGCCTCTATTCCCATTCCACCTCCTGCTCAACTACAATATTTCCTACATGGATTGGATTTCAACATCAAAGTGTGGTTGAGTAGTGTTCCTCTTGCTAATATAGATACTGTCATTATGCAAGCAAAGGAGATAGAGTCACGATTACAAGTGGCCTATGTATCTAGGGAAAAGCTCTATTCAAGTATAGGTCCTAACAATAGTTTAGTATTACTTATAACTAATGGAGGTCAAGGTGGAATAAATCCACCTATAAAAATCCCTAATGCAAGAGGAGGTTTTATGCAAAATATAGATATGCTACCAACTCCTAATGTTGTTATGCCAATGGCTAGACCAATGGGTCCCTTGAATAGCAGAAGACAAATGTCAAATTCCAATGTAATGCCAACTAATCAGCCACCAATACCCAGCCAAGTGGTTAAGTCATTGTGACACCAAGTGAATGATTATGGTTATGAGTCTAGTGTAGTAAATAATCTTGGGGAAGTCAAGGACATGATGAAGCATTACACTGACATGATAACTGAACAATATAGACAAATAGCTATAAACATAAACTTCCTGAAGAAGTAGCAAAATTTAATAGGAAGTCAATGCCTTGAAGAGGGTAGTCCACTAAGATTTGGTTGTAAGTGGTATGGTGATCAGCACATCCCACAAAATTTTCCTCATGCGAAGTGAGATATATATGGGAAGTCAGGACATACAGCCAATACATGACATTGTGTCACAAAGCCAAAATAAATTATTACAATTCTCAAAAACTTACAAGGTCCCTTCAATCTTCTTATGTCTTCAAAAGTCTTTGAGAATTCAAGAATCTTCAAAAATACAGTTAACTTTTTCCCCCTCCTAGGGAAGTGCTAGTCCCATGGAACTCTCACATGGACGCCGCTGGTGAGAAGTGATGGACTAGTTCAAGAGAACATATTTGGAGGTGCAAGGTGTCGCAACATAGTGATGGAGAGTGCACTACTAGTTGTTGATGACGAAGAAGAGAGCATGAATTTGGATCGAGTCATCGATGTTTTTGGGTCTTTGAGCACGTCCGATACTTGTCATGTGCTCTCCCTAAGGGTGTGACTACCTATTTGTGTGGTGCAAGGTGCTCATGTAGTGGACTAGGAGGTGGGTCGAATCCCAAGTAAACTTGAAACATTGTCCCACACTTGAGGACCCAATTCATAAAATGTTAGGGTGCTTACTAATTCTAGGGAGATAGGTCTATCGAGCGAGCTTGAGCTATCTTTCCCTTGAGGTGCCCTGAAGTTGTGTTGTGGGGGAAGGGGCTAGAGGAAGACCTACAGGTGCAGTGTAGTACATGATGTGCTTCTATCTCTCTCTTTTTCTTCTTTCTTTTTTTCTTTTGTTTTTTTTCTTTTCTTTTTTAAATGAAATAAAGTAAATAGATTAAGTATAGGTGCTTTTCTTTACTTAGGAACCGGCCTAAGTGAATAGAGATGCAAGTGGTGGGGGTCCCCAAGGGGACAAAGAAGGCCACTACTCAAGCCAAAGGTGGAGGGGAAGCATCAAGCTTCATAGGCAAGCTCAACAATGGCTCCCCTCTTCAAAACCCTATCATCCATGAAAATGGTTGAAGTGAAGATCTCATACCTTGTGTGGGAAAGGTCGAGAAGAGGCCGGGAAGCACTCGCAAAGGACCAACTCTGATACCAGTTGAAGGGGATCCAACAGCAATGGAGAAGGAGAAGAGGAAGATGCGGGAGAGAAGAGCACACATAATGTAGGTGATGCCAAGAATGATATGACAACCTTATTGCACTATCTCATTTTATATATGAATAAAGAATTGGTAGTCTATGCACATGGGTAGGCCCAGTGGCCTTTTACCCCAACAACGTGTCTTGATGTGATCGTGCTTGAGTTTGTGAGGAGTGTGATGTGGTGGCCAGCATGTGTTGCATGTGTTGTGCAAACAACACACATGAACAAACGATGACATTTTTCCCTCCTCACCACCACATGGTCGTCCCTTGACAAATAGTGACAGAGTGTGTTCCTAAGTGGCATCATGTGTCACCTTGTGTTATCACAAGGCAAAGGAGGGTGATCTGACATGTCTTCTAAAGTGTGCCCTCATTATGTGTCTATGAGTGTGGGTGTTGCGTGAGGTGATGTGTGTGTTGCATATGATTATGTGGTGCCTACATTTGTGTGTGTGCGTGTGGTGTTGTGACATACGTGTGATGTCTCACTGTGTCGCTACGTGCAGTGACACGTTTCTCAGTGCTATACACAAGAGACATGTAGAAACACGCACTATCCCTATCACACCCCATAATCCCTCCCCACTTAACAGGTTTGATTCAAGGTTGTGGTGTGGAAAATGTTGTCTTGTTGTGTTGTTGCCCTCTTTTCCTATATGTCATGAGGATGTGTCTATGGGGCTATGCAAGTAGTGTGTGTAAGTGTGTCACATGAGTGCCACATGAGGGTGTGTCACACTAGTATGTTTATCATACTAGTAGGTGTGTTACACTAAACTCTCCTTCTGCTTCCCTTCCCACAATCTTCCTTGCTAAGTAGTCTGGATGAGGGAGGTGACCGAGTGAGGAGGGTTCATAGATGGATAGGGTGAGTGTGTGCTAAGGTGTTTGTCATGGTGCTTGTGTCTCCCTGTGTGTGGGTGTGTGCTATTGTGTGTGTCGATGTGTGGAGGTGTGTGACACACCAAGGTACCTCCTATGTGTCTCCTCCCATAATCATTGCACAAATAGTGGATCAAAGGTGGGATGTAGAGACAAGGAGATCCCTAGTATGTGTGTGTGTAGGGGTGTTGTTGTGTGTGACACACAAGGCACCACCTCCCTTACCACTACTCACAGTTGTCTCCCTGATGAGTTGTGGGGGAGGAGACATGTGTTATGTGGATCACACCATGTGTGTTGACTTACTAAGTGTGGTTGGGTTCATTAAGATATAAAAAGATAATTTCAAAACCCCTTTTAATCAAGAAATAAAAGAGTAATTTTCAAACCACATGTCTCATGTGTCATTGTGATGTGTGTGCCGCACATGGTATCCCTAGGTCACCTGCGAGCCCTCCCCACTGTGTGGGTGAATTGGCAAGGTAAGTCGATGGATGCTTACTGCCACACTGTGTTCCACCCAAGTAGACCCCACTCAACAGGATTACACCTCAGAACAAATCCTCCTCTTTATGGAGTGCAAGTGTTAGTTGCCTCTTCTCAGGACATTTATTAACACATAAGATATTCGCTCTATGCATGCCAAGGATTTATCAAAAGTCAAGCTTATGTGTGCCCACCATAATTAATATACCATGTGCCAAGTTGTTAACCGACACCTCTATCACTCTAGTGAGTACCCACCCACTGAGTGGTGTGAGAGTCATAGAGAGAAGGAGGTAGGACACAACCTGATAGGCTCAATCTCAATACCAAGCCATGCATCCATAAATACTCATGTGGATTGGATTAAGTGCCTTACCTATTTGTTGTTGTTGTGTTGCCATGGCGGTCATTATGGTGGTTTCCCTAAAGTGGTGATCAATGACAGCTCTTGAACGGTGATAGCTCTCCTCTAGACATGTTCCTTTTTCTCTTGTCTGACTTCTTTCTCTTCCTCTCCTGTCCTCCCTTCGACATGAGTTCCTAGCCAAGTGTGATGATGGTGATTATGATATTGGTGGTGAGGGTATGGGAGTTGATGTGGGTGTAGGTGATTAGAGGAATGGTGATGATGATGGAGTTGGTGGAGGAGACAATGGTGGTACTATCGATGTAGGTGGAGATGGCTATGATGGTGGTGTTGCAGGAGGTGGAGATGGTCGTGACAGAAAGTGTTGATCTAGCTATGGTGGTGGGTATGAAGGTGAATCTTGTTATGATGGTGATGATGATGGAGTTGGTGGAGGCTGTGATGGTGAATGCGATGGTAGTATATGACATTGCTCAGGCACATGATGGCGATGATAGCATTGAAGGTGGAGATGGCAACAATAGTGGTGCTACCCACTGCAGAGGCGGAGCTTCTTGCAGGCACACAATGACGTTGAAGGTGGAGATGGCAATGATAGTGGTGTTGCCCACTACAAACAGGTCGCCACAAGCACATGATGGTGACGGTGGCACTAAATCTGGAGATGGTGATGACATTGGTGTTGCCCACCATAGGCGAAGCTGCTCACAAACACAGAACAACAACAGTGGCGTCGAAGGTGGAGATGGCAACACAGCAGTGATGGAGTTGGTGGAGGCCATGACAACATGTGTTAATTGGGCTATGGTTGCAAGTAAGTATGGTGATGACAGTAGAGCAGGTCCGTGTGGGTGGAGATGGCGACGATGGTGGAAGTAGTGCAGTGGCGATGCAAGTGGAGATGGTGAGGGCGACAGCGGCGTTGTAGAAGGAGATGATGAGGATGACCAAATTGAAAGCTTTAGAAAACTAATGATTTTTTAAAAATTTTATAAATTAACACTTACTAAAAAAAACAACTAACCTTAAGAACTAACCCTTAAGAAAACACCCACTAACCTTTCAAAATGCAAACCAACTACTCTAAGTCCTAAGTTACTAACACAAAAAATCAATCTACCCACGCACTAACACCACAAGCATTAGTTAAAAACACCAACACAAAGGTACTAATTTGTTAATCTACCAACTAACACCTTGACAAGTTTAAAGAAAAAAGAAAGAAAGGAAACAATTCCTTACGAATAATATCCTCAATGAAATTGCACCAAGAATCACATCCCCTTATTTCAAGCTAAACCCATGCTGAAGGCATGAGGAAAAAATCCTAATTACACTCAAGTGTGCATCTCACGTTAACCATCAAATCATTTTGGAGTTGGCAAAACGTACCCCTCCTATTCCACTTTTTGGAACATATGAGTGACCACAAGTTCAATGTGCCCTTCATCCCGGCAACATGACCAATGTTGGGCTTCCACATCCAACGATAGGAACCTTGGGCGCCCTCTTATTATTTCAAGAGATTGAACACATGATGCATTGGGCTAACTCTCACCTAGCCTCTCACATGTGGCAAGCAATCCTAGCTTTTTAGTGAGCCCCCTACCTTCCCTCAAGCATGAAGGTAGCACTAGTTGACTCTACAATTTAAGTAAGTCCCCCACTTTCTTCCACACCCTCTATGACCCTTCACATGCAAGATGAGAGAATCAGACTAGGCATGAGAGAGCATCCATGGGAAGGGAAGGAGGCTTCACCCTTGGTTCTTCACTCTCCCTCACTCCCTCTCTACACACACACGCATATACTCTCTCTCTCTCACTCCCCTCTTAGCTCACAAAAGGGTAAGAAGGTAGAGCAAGAAGTTGGCACATACAAGAATAACCACTTCTATTCATTTTCACCCTTTTATACAAATTTTTAGGGTTAGGGTTTCCCCTTTCCCCTTGGACACCTTGCACATCCTTCTCATTCTTGCACACATTAAACCATATTCATAAGCCACATTCATGTGTTACAACTCACACGTCCATCTCTCAAGGTAGTGTCACAAGGCCAAAATAAATTATTACAATTCCCAAAATCTTCCAAGGTCTCTTCAATCTTCCAATGTCTTCAAAAGTCTTCAAGAATTCAAGAGTCTTCAAAAATCTAATTAGCATCTCCAAAAGGAATTAAGAGCAGATATGGCTTCCTTTGCTCGCACTAACTCCTCCAATGGAGATGGGTCTAAACTAGGTTTGGTGAAAAGAAGTATATGTTAAAGAAATGAAGATATCTTGAGCACTTAAGCCAATATGTGCTTGTGGGAAGCTCACTAGATCAAAGATGGTTGTGATACCATGTTGAAGTATCAAAGTGGTAGAATGAGATGTGCATGAGAGAGAGAGAGAGAGAGAGTATAAGAAGAAAATATTACACTAATGAGTTGTTCACAAGTACAACTAGTACACTCTCTCTACCTTTGAGAGTGACCTCTAGGTTGTTTAAATAGCCTATGGATGGCTAGGATTAGGGTTTTTTCCTACCCTCCAGTCCATTCACACCCATCTACCCTTTCCACCCTTACGTACATAGGGTTCACATGCCTATCTCTCAATAAATGTACATAAGTGCAATAGGATGAGGAAAAATATCATCTCATCCAACGCCCATTAACTTCCTAAGGAAGGTAAAATGCTCCATTTGAGAGGCTTTTCATGAGCAAATCTTTAGGATTTTGGCTAATTGAGATCTTAACAAGGTCAACAAACTTGTCCTCAATGACCTCTCTAATGAAGTGGTAATGGACCTCAATGTGTTTTGTCTTCACATTGAAGACCAACTCGATAGCACTCATAGAATCTAAATGCAGTGTAGAGACCATATCAGTAATGCCAAGGTCTACAATCTAAGCAAAGAGCCTCCTTGCAAGCCTCAATGGTTGCAACATACTTGACCTCGGTAGTACAGAGGGCAATGCATTTGTGCACCCTGGACATCCAGAAGACAACACCTCAAAACAAAGATGAGGATATAGCTAGAGGTGAAATTCCTACTATCTGCATGTCTTGCACAATCAGAGTTAGTGTACCTCATGACTCTTGTATCTTGGCCACCATAACATATGCACATAGATGTTGTGCCCTTCAATTACTTCATGATTCCCCTTACAGCATCCTAATGTCGTCTGCTAGTTGCAGCCATATAGCGTGCCACAACTACTATTGCAAATTCTATGTTAGGACAAGTGGCTATCATGGCACACATCAAACTGCCCACTGCAAATGCTATGTTAGGACGAGTGGCTATCTTGGCCTTTTGCTCATTAGACTAGGGACAATCGTCCTAACTAACCTTCACGTGAGAAGGTAGAGGAAAACACATAGGCTTACCATCCTACATATGAAACCCTCATGAAACTGCTCTATGAATTTCTAGATATACTCCTTTTGTGACATATAAAGGAGCCCCTTAGAGTGATTACACATGATGCATATCCCAAGAATATGTGAGGCATGTCCAATATCCTTCATCTCAATGCTCTTCTTGAGCTAAGTTTTTAGGGCATCCAACTCATCATGAGCTCTCTCGAAAATAAGCATATCATCCATATAGAGTACCAAAAGCATAAAGCTACCATCATGAGCCTTCTTTTTGTATAAACACAGATACATGGCACTGCGACTATATCCCTATGAATGCATAAAAGCATCAAACTTGTGTTGAGATTCGGAGAGGCAGAGACAGAGAGTAAGAAGCAAGCATGCTCTCATCTTCTACATTCATTCATTCTAACATAACCACACAAAAGGTAAGTGTATACAATAGTACCAAGGTCCGTAGGACCATTCACACTGGATCTAAGACCACCGACTTATTTAATATCCCACACTTGCTGATATAGCTAGACAAGACTAATGTTGGTCATACATACTATGAGATTGATATTCTAACACTCCTCCTCAAGCTCAAATCATCTGATGAACTCCAAGTAGCTGTCTAAAACTACTAAACTTATCTTTACCCAAAGACTTGGTAAAGATGTCTGCAACCTGTTCATCAGTCTTCACATGCATAAGATCTACTCTCGCTGCAAGAACCATCTCTCTGATAAAATGGTAGTGTACCTCTATGTGTTTTGTCCTGGCATGGTAAACTCGATTCGTTGCCAGGAGTACACTACTGAGATTATCACATAATAAGGTCACTGGAGCATCCACCTGAATATCCAAATCAGCCATAAGCTTGAGCAGCCATGAAATCTCACATGCTGCCAATGCAACACCCCTGTACTCTGCCTCAGTGCTAGACAATGCAACCATTGGTTGCTTCTTGCTACTCCAGCTAATCATGCCACTTCCAAGGCCAAAAGCATAACCACTCGTAGATCTGTGATCATATGAGCATCCTACCCAATCCACATCTATGTATCCAACTAGTTTCAAGGGCTTATCTCTCATATAGAACAGCCCATAATCTATAGTGGACTTAACATATCTCATAATCTGCCTAACAGCATCCAAATGTGGCTTCCTGGGCTTCTGCATAAACTGACTTATGAGCCCAACTACATAACTCAAATCTGGCCTAGTGATGGTCAAGTAGATCAGACTTCCAACCATGTGCCTGTACATAGTCACATCCTGAATTTTAGCTCTAGTGCTAATGTCCAACTTGACATTCTGATCAAGGGGTGTATCCAATGGTTTGCATTCAGCCATGCCATACTTCTTCAGCATTTCCATGGCATAACAATTCTGCATCAGCCACAAACCATTTTCAGCCTTGATTACTTCAATACCCAAAAAGTATTTCAATTCACCTAGATCTTTCATGTTAAATTCAGATTTCAGCATCTTCATTACATGCTGTATGCCCAAGTCATCATCACCAGTGATTATCAAATCATCAACATATATGACCAGCACTACCAAGCCACTGTCAGTCTTCTTTGTAAATAGGCTATGATCAGCCCTACCAACAGTAAAACCCAACCTCTGAAAGTAGTTACTGATCCTAGCATGCCAAGCTCTTGGAGCATGCTTCAGCCCATACAGTGCCTTTTTCAGCTTGCATACATAATGCTAAAAATCAGGGTGAACGGACCCTTCTGGCTGAACCATATAGACATCCTCTGCTAAGTCACCGTTAAGAAATGCATTCTTAACGTCCATTTGCTATAATTTCCATCCTCTAGCAGCAGCCAAAGCAATCACAGTGCGTATGGTTGCCATCTTGGCAACAGGGCTGAATGTTTCCTCATAATCAAGTCCATACTGTTGGGCATATCCCTTAGCAACCACCCTGGCTTTGTACCTTTCCACACTGCCATCCAACTTACATTTGATTTTGTAAACCCATTTGCAGCCAATGGTCTTTTTCCCTTCAGGCGGTGGCACAAGATCCCATGTCTTATTTTCAGCCAAGGCATTCATTTCTTCATCCATGGCTGCACACCAGTTCTCATTTTCCACTGCTTCAGCATATGTACTTGGTTCTTTGATCTCCATCACTTTTGTCATGTAAGCATAATGCTTTGCCGTGTAACCACTATATGTCAACCTGTCAACAGGGTAGCTGACCCTCTGTGAGCATCTAAGTTGTGGTGCACTGCTCGATTCCCCTCTCTCATGAGGCGGAATGTATCTGTTCTGCCTTGCGCCAGGCGTATAGACAGTCGGAATACCAAGTTCACTGTCTAAAGTGTCAATAGACTCATATCCAGAAGTCATCCTACCAGGTGTCATCATCCCAGATACATCCTCAGTAACTTTCTCTTTTCCTTTGTCCGTGACATCATATCTCCCCCTCACTGACATATTGGTGTCAGTGGACGGTGAGCTCCTCAATCTCCCTATCCATGGGGATACTGTCTGACTACTAGGTCCTATCATAGCAGTGCTCTGCTGCATATCAAATGTAAATACATGAGTGGAAGGCATATCCGATGAGACTATTGTCGGTGATACATACAAGAACCCATCTCATCAAAAATAACATCCCTGCTCACCAAGGTCTCCCTGGTAGAGGGATAATAGCATTTGTATGCCTTCTTCTCTTGCGAATATCCAATGAAGACACACTTATGCACTTTTGGATCCAGCTTCTTCCTTTTCTCATCTGGAATATGCACATAAGCAAGACAGCCAAAGACTTTCATGTGACTTACATCCGGCTTATAGCCATACAGTTTCTCAAACGGTGTCATCTCATGAATACCTGCAGTGGAAGTCCGATTCAAGATATACATGGCTGTCATAACAGCCTCAGCCCAATAATAGAGTGGCATCTTCTTCTCATTCATCATGGCACGAGCAACTTCCATCAAGACCCTGTTCTTCCTTTCAGCTACCCCATTTTGCTGAGGAGGTAAGCTGCCTACGTATGCCATTTTGAGCCAGAAAGTTAAACTCATTTGACACATACTCCCCACCGCTATCTGACCTCAAGCAAGAGATATAACAGTCAAATTCCTTTTCAACCTGCTTTTTAAACTACTGAAAAACAGCAAACACCTCATCCTTTGTCTTCAGAATGTAAACCCGAGTATAGCGACTGTAATCATCAATGAATGTAACATAATACGTCGAGCCTCCCATGGATGCATTATGGGCTGGCCCCCAAACATCAGAGTGCACTATCTGCAACGGACGTGTACTCTGTCTTACATGCCTGACAAATGGCAACCTTGATTGCTTACCAAACTGGCAAGCATCACATACATGACCAATATCTGAATATTGGAACTTGGGTAAACCTATAACAAGCTGTTTTTTCTGCATTATTTGTAGCCTTTGCAAATTTACATGCCCCACTCTCTTGTGCCAAATTTTCAAGTCTCTGATAGTGCCAGAACCATGGGCAAACATGGCTGAATTCAGCTCTGGCAAGGTAGCATCAAGAGTAAACATTCTGCCATTCCTGTGACCATGAGCTATTAACTTGCATCCATTACCAAACTCTTCAATAAAGCAACCATGTTTGTTGAATCTAACCTGCAAGTTTTGCTCCATCATTTGACCAACAGACAGTAGGTTCTTCGTAATCGAAGGAATATGCAATACATCATGCAAATTTTTCTTTTTGCCATCATGAACCACAAGAGGCACTTTGCCTTTATGCTCAATGCTATGCTGCGTGTCATCACCTGTACAGACATAGCCATTTTTTTCAGCCACCATATCAGTGAACCAATCACCGTGAGGAGTCATGTGGTTCGATGCCCTGGAATCAATATACCAAACTGCATCATCAATGCATTTTTCAGCAACTCTATCTTTTACATACTGCATGGCAAACAATCTATCTCATGAAGTATCATCTGCCTAACTAGATGTAGCAAAATGCCCATGTTGTTTGCCTTTCTGATTGCCCTGCTTCTTCCAGCAGTCCTTGGCAATATGCCCATACTTCCTGAAATGATTATTTGCCATATCCAAGAAAATACAAGAAAAACTAACAAGAAATGCTTCTAAGTAATGCTAGAAACAAACCATAGCTTGCCATTCATATTCAATGAGAAGAAGAAATACAAATGTTGAAGTCATGGCTGCTTGTTGAGAATACTATGATGATGGCTGCTGCAAGGTACACACCCTTTGCAATGGTGGGAAGGAAGAAACCTTCTAACTCCAAGAAGTGGAGTTTCAAGAAATGAATTGAAAAGATGTGTTACATTGGCACTCTCTTGCCTTTTATACTCTAGCCTAAAATAGACTGAATTGGCCTAATTAAAGTAGCATGAAAATTACTTTATTACAATCCATCCCTACCCAAAAGTTTTGTCCTCAAAACTTTGAAAACGGAAATGACAAGTGGATGGTAAATGTAAAGGAACGAGAGACCAATGCTGAATTTCCTTGTTGAAGTTGTCCTTTGAAGTGTTGGGGGTAAAGGCACCTCCGCCGTGCCACCCCGTGTATTACTACACTGACAGTACCCGCCACTGCACACTGCAGGTGGCGGCCGCCCGTCACGTCACTTTATTCTTTATTCTTTTAGTGACAGTTTGAATAAAGGAAGGCCCGGTCACACATTGTGACTGTTGGAGTTCCCATTTCTTGTCTCTCTCTTTCTTGCTCTTGCTCTCCCGCCATAGCTCGCGTGTAAGCTTCGATCCTTCTCACCTTTCAACTGGTATCAGAGCTTGGCATTCTCTTGCTCAAGCTCGACTCGGTGCTTCCCGACCTTCGCATCGACTCGCTTCACGCATTGGGTCTCCATCCCGGCAGCCATAGCCGACCTCTTGAGCTCCCGACTCTCCCCGGCTTCCCGAGCTCCATCCTGGCCTTCTTGAGCTTCATCAGGGCCTTGCCCTTGAGGTATTGCTTCAGCATTTGCAGGCATTTGAGTGTATTCTCAGATTGAAACAGGGCAGGAACAAAGGGCAGCCACTCTTCTTGAGCTCCATAGCTCATATCTTCCCTCCCCTTTGCATTGGGCCTTCATGGCTTGGTATGTGCCTACCTTGGGCCATCATTGAGCCCCCCATTACCCCCTTTTCAGCCCATGTGGAGCAACAGAAAGTTCAGCACCAACAGGGCAGATTGCATCATTTTTTCCAGGCTGTGAGCACTCATCTACTTCAGCTCCACACTTGGCCATTGCTTCTTGCTCTCTACCTTGATCAAGAGGGCTATAGACTTCATGTTTGATGTCATTCAAGCTTTGGGTATTGGTCTTGATCTTTCGGGGCTGATTTCTTCAGATTTGGGACTGTCATAAACTGTCATAACAGGCTGAAAACAGGGCAGCACCATTGGCATTAGCATTTGTTGCTTATACTCCATTCCGGTTGTGCTATTTGATGCCCGTATGCGGTCTACATGATGCCTAGTGCCTTGGGAATGTATGCACATGATTATGCCATGATTTTGGCTTGAAATATTGGCTGATTTGGGACTGTTATTTACTATTATACAGTGCTGGAAACAGGGCAGCCACACTTGGCATTGGCATTTAATGCTTATACTCTACTCCGGTTACCTTGTTTGATGCCCGTATGCGGTCTACTTCCTACCCGGATGTATTGGGGATGTATGCATTTGGTTTGACCATGATTTTGGCTTGAATTTGGGGCTGAAATCTACTGTTTAGAACAGTAAATACATGCTGGAATAACAGTGGGCTGAAGGTACTTTACATGCTTTGGCACTTACCTACCGATACCGGATGTATGCTTTGAGCTTTGGCATGATATCTCTGACATTTGGGGACGACTTGGAGCATATGTATGAGATTATGGGATGCTTTTGAGCTTCGCATTAGCTCCGTCTTCACTGGCATTTGGACCGACTCGGCATGCTCGTGGACCGCCTATGCCTCATGTCTCTGCTTGACAGTTAGGCTTTTGCATTACATGCTTTGGTTCGTGACATATGCTATTTGGTTCGTGTATGCCATACCGACATTTGGAGCTTGGATTTGGATGTATTTGAGCATTCCCGGCTTACTTGATCACTGATCTTGGTTGCTATTTGGATGTCATTGAGTTGACCGAGAGCTTATTTGGGCTTATGTATTGCTTCATGGTTAATACGACCGGTGCTTCATGTATGTCATGCTCTCTCGGATGCGCTTGATGCATTGACAGGGTCACTTATCACTGGTGCTTTCTCTTGGGTTGTTTGAGCTTCTGAGCTCGCTTTGTACGCCTTTTGTGCCAGTGGGAGCATTTTACATGCTTTCTTGACCTTTGACAGTTGCATGCTATTGGAGCACTTACATGTATTTGAAGCAGTTTATGTCTTGAGCAGCTACATACACATTGAGACTTTGGGATCATACTCCGATCTTTATGGATATGCATTGATGTACTCTTGGTTCACAGGATGCTTATGAGCTGAGTCTCATATTTGGATCTTTCTCTTTGAGCAGATACCTATTTGTGTCAGGTTTTGGCAGTTACAGGAACACTTTGCCTAGAGTGTCTGGGGGTGTGCCTTTCACTGGCAGATGTTATTTTGACATGCTTGGTGCTGAGCTCATGTTCTTTTCACTGTCATTGGCCTTGCTTATGTCCGTTTCATGCCGGCTTTGGACCTAGCATTGTTTGCTTGACATTGGATCCTATTTTGGGACAGTTTGCTCTCTAGACTGCATACCTGCAATTTATTACAGCAAGCAGTTATTGGTGGACTGAGGTGTACTTTTCATGCTGAAATATCCTGATTTGGTGTACCGCACCTAGTACTAAGTGGGCAGCAACTTTTGGCACACTTTGCTCACCCTTTGGACCCCGTTTTGGTCATTTTTGGGCAGTTTCTGTAGTAAAACAGCAAGCAGTTTTGGACTGTTTGGGCATTTCCAGCCTGCATAATGGCGTCATCTTCGCATGATAGTGCCATCTTTAACATTACAAAGTTGGATGGTACCAACTACTCTTACTGGAAGAGTCAAATATGGCAGGTTTTGGTGCAGAAATCTCAGATTAAGCCACTTCGGTTGAGTGGGGAGCAGCCTGAAACTATGGACATTGACGACTGGCTTGAACTTGATGAGCTATGCAAGTCCACGATTGTATTGTCTCTCACTGAACAGGTACATTATAATGTATTTGAGGAAGCACAGAGTGCATGGGATCTATGGAATAAGATCAAGAATCTTTATGATAAGAAAAGTCCGGCGAGTCAGATGTACTGGTTGAAGCAGCTTATGGATCTGCGCATGAAGGATAATGCGACTATGTCTGCTCACTTGAGCCAGTTCCATGCTATACTGAAGAACCTAACTTCGCAGGATATCACCTTTGGAGAGGAAGTAACTCCTCTTTTCTTGCTTGGAACTCTGAATGAGTCATGGGATGTATTCCGCACTGCTCTTTGTGCCTCTAGTGCTACTCTAAAATTGGCAGATGTTGAGAGTGCTCTTCTTCAGGAAGAGGTGAATCGCAAAAACTTGGATGCCTCTCGTGGTAGTCATGCTTTGACAGTTAGAGGCAGGAATGACAGGTATGACCGTGGTAATGGCCGAGGCCGTGACTCGCAGAAGGGTCGGTCTAAATCTCGTGGTGGCAAGTCGCGTAGTAAGTCGCGTGGACGCAATGCAAATGTCACTTGTCATCATTGTGGGAAAAAGGGCCATATTAGACCACAGTGTCATGAGTTGCGCAATGAGAAGCGCAAGGATAAGGGGAAAGATAAAGTGCAGGAGAAGTCCTCTGATCGTAGCATAGTACCTGCGAAGTCCAACGTCAAGATTGAGGAAATTAATGTCACGCAGACTGAAGAGTCCGATGGTGGTGATGAGTTTATACTTGCAGCTAGTTCTTCTGATGCTTCACACTTGACTGAGACACCTAGTATGTATGCACAGTGCTGGTTATTGGATTCAGGTGCGTCCTTCCATGTGACGCCTTACCGTGAGTGGTTTCACTCTTACCGTACTGTATCTGGATCAGTCAAACTTGGAGATGACAGGTCTCTTGATATTGTGGGCTGTGGAGATATTCAGTTGCAGTTTTCCACTGGCAGTTCCTTTTTGCTCAGGGATGTACGTCATGTACCTGCGCTTACGCGTAGTCTTATGTCTGCAGGACAGTTGGATGATGCAGGATTTCATGTCTGTTTTGGGGATTCTACCTGGAAGATTACCAAAGGCAGACTTGTGCTTGCTAGAGGCGCCAAGGCTGGCAGCCTCTATCCTCTTGTTGTATTTGGGTCTTCTGTAGACCATGTTTTGGTAGTGGGATCTATCCCACATGTATCACTTTGGCATGCCCGTTTGGGGCATATGTCTTTGAAAGGAATGAAAATGTTATCTGGTTTGCAGTATCTTCCGCCTTTGGATTATGCATGTTTTGACTCGTGTGATCATTGTCTTTATGGTAAGCAGAATAGGTCTACGCATAAGAAATCGGGTAGGCCACGCATGAGTGAGCCCTTGGCATTGGTGCATTCCGATGTTTGTGGGCCTATGCCTTGCATGTCTATGGGTGGCGCGAAGTACTTCGTTACCTTCATTGATGATTTTTCTAGGAAAGTGTGGGCTTATCCCATAAAGCAGAAGTCCGATGTCTTGGCAGTTTTTCAGAGATGGCTTGCTCTTGTTGAGAACCAGACTGGGTATAGGCTGAAATGCCTTAGGACAGATAATGGGGGAGAATATGTCTCGCATGCTTTTGAGCAGTTTTGTGATGACAGGGGTATTAAGCGTCAGTTGACCGCCCCTTACACCCCACCCCAGAATGGTTTGGCTGAGCGCATGAATAGGACTATTCAGGAGCGTGTGCGCTCTATGCTTAGCCATGCAGGTCTACCCCCGAGTTTTTGGGCTGAGGCAGTTAGTACGTCAGTGCATGTCATAAACCGATCGCCTTCCAGTGGATTGGATTTCCAGGTTGCAGAGGAAGTTTGGGCTGGTAAGCCACCCTCTTATGCGCATCTCCGTGTCTTTGGATGTGAGGCATTCTGCCATGTGCCCAAGGACAAGAGGAGTAAATTGGATCCAAAGAGCATTAAATGCATATTCCTTGGCTATGGTGAGTCAGAAGAGATGGGCTATCGCCTATGGGATCCGCAGGCGCGGAAAATAGTACGCAGCCATGATGTCGTCTTCCATGAAGACAAGATGCACAGGCAGCCTGAGAAGGTGGTTGAGATCCGCAGAGTGATCTTTCAGGAGGAGCCTAAAGCTCCAGCACAGCCAGTAGTACAGCCTGCAGCAGTTCCTCCACAGGGCCAGGATATTGGACAGGTAGTTAGACAGGCAGCAGAGCCTGCAGTGAGACGGTCTGCTAGAGATAGACGTCCACCTGACAGATTTCAACCCTCTATGCATTATGTTTTGGTTACATATGCAGGAGAGCCTTTCACTTATGATGAGGCTATGAGCAGGGGTGACAGTCACTCCTGGGAGAGGGCTATGCAGTCTGAGATAGACTCCCTGCATAAGAATGAGACTTGGGATTTGGTTGCCTTGCCTAAGGGCAAGAAGGCTTTGCCATGCAAGTGGGTGTACAAGCTGAAAAGTACCCCTGGACACCCCAAGCCGGCATACAAGGCTAGATTGGTAGCAAAGGGTTTTAAGCAGGAACATGGTGTGGACTTTGATGAGGTCTTCTCTCCTGTGGTTAAGATGACCACCCTGCGCTTAGTCTTGGCTTTGGTTGCACAGCTTGACTTAGATCTATATCAGATGGATGTCAAGACGGCTTTTCTACATGGGGACTTGCATGATGAGATCTATATGGATCAGCCTAAGGGCTTTGCAGAACCTGGCAGGGAGCACCTAGTGTGCAAGTTGAAGAAGAGCTTGTATGGCTTGAAGCAGGCACCTAGGGAATGGTATCATAAGTTTGATGCCTTTATGCAGTCACAGGGCTACAGCAGGAGTGCTATGGATCCGTGTCTTTACACGAAGAAAGCCCGTGATGGCAGTTTGCTTATCTTGGTACTCTATGTTGATGATATGCTGATAGTAGGGAAAGCTCATGATGAGCTAGATGCTCTTAAATCTCGGCTAAAGAAGAGCTTTGAGATGAAGGATTTGGGACAGGCCTCACATATACTTGGGATGCGCATTAAGCGCGATAGGCATCAGGGACTTTTGTATCTCTCACAGCGGGAGTACATTCATAAAGTCCTTGAGCGCTTCCGCATGCAGGACGTAAAGCCTATTGGCTGTCCATTACCTTCTTATGTGAAGGTATCACAGGCTGATTGTCCGCAGACAGATGAGCAGAGGGCCGAGATGGCTAAGATCCCTTATGCATCAGCCGTGGGCAGTTTGATGTATGCCATGATAGCCACTCGTCCAGATATTGCACATGCAGTTGGTGTTGTGGCACGCTATATGGCTACACCTAGCAGCAGACATTGGGATGCCGTGAAGGGTATCATGAGGTACCTGAAGGGCACAGCAGATATGTGTATTTGCTATGGCAGCCAGGATACAGGGGTCGTGGGGTACACTGACTCCGATTATGCAGGACATGCAGATAGTAGGAAGTCCACTTCTGGCTATGTATTCACCTATGCTGGAGGGGCTATCTCTTGGATGTCCAGGGTTCAGAAGTGTACGGCTTTGTCTACCACTGAGGTCGAGTATGTTGCAGCCACTGAGACTTGCAAGGAGGCCATATGGTTAGGCCGTCTAGTTGCTGACCTTGGGATTGATGCTACACCTACACTGCATTCGGATTCTATGAGTGCCATTCAGTTGGCTAAGAATCCGGTCTTCCATGCGAAGACGAAACACATTGAGGTGAGGTATCACTTCATACGTGGTGTCGTGGAGGACATGTCTGTTGACCTTGTCAAGATCTCCACTGACGAGAATCTTGCAGATTTGCTCACGAAGAGCCTCACTACTGAGCGCTTTGCCTTTCTCAGGAGGTTGATGGGCGTTGGATGAGATGTCACCTTTCCTCACCTATGTACATTTGTACTGTCTTTTCTTTTTCTTTTCTCTCTCACTAGGGCAGATTCGCCTTTAAGTGGGAGGTTGTTGGGGGTAAAGGCGCCTCCGCCGTGCCGCCCCGTGTATTACTACACTGACAGTACCCGCCACTGCACACTGCAGGTGGCGGGCGCTCGTCACGTCACTTTATTCTTTATTCTTTTAGTGACAGTTTGAATAAAGGAAGGCCCGGTCACACATTGTGACTGTTGGAGTTCCCATTTCTTGTCTCTCTCTTTCTTGCTCTTGCTCTCCCGCCATAGCTCGCGTGTAAGCTTCGATCCTTCTCACCTTTCATGAAGAAGATACTCTTCCATGAAAAGAATCTTGAAAATAAACTCAAAACAGTGGAAATCTGGAATGTTGTCCTGAACAGGGTAGTGATAGTAAATGACCCATAACTTTGGATAGAAATGTCGGAATGACGCATATTATGACTTCATAAGGTATCCATCCATGTCATCAAAATCCAATTTTGATGTCAATACGTCAATTATTTTCATAACAGAAATTTATAACAGCAAGCTGTCCACTGTGTAATGAGCTAAGTATCTTCTTGAAGAAGCCATGGATAATGATCCAAATATGAAGCATGCTGCCAAGTTGATTCTTCCATAGGCAATCCTTTCCATTTGACAAGATATTCCATAACAATACAGTTCCTTAGAACCTTCTCCCTCTTGCCAATAATCCTTTCGGGCTCATAGATGATTAAGCCATCTTCATCAAGAGGAGGTAATTCTTCAAGAACTTGTATGTTAGGGCCAATATACTTCTTAAGTTGAGACACATGAAAAACATTATGAATGCGTGTGGATGAAGGCAAATTAAGTTGGTAAGCAAGATCTCCAACTTTTCTTGTGATTTGATATGGACCATAATAGCGATGAGCAAGCTTATTATGTCCACCCTTGAGAGAAGCATAACGAGACTTAGGTACTTTCAAAAATACCCATTCTCCTTCTTCAAAATCCACATGCCTTCTCTTATCATCCGCATATGATTTCATTGTCTCTTGTGCCTTCTTGATATTTTCTTTGCATTGCTTCATTAAGGCTTCCATCTTTTCCAACTCTTCTCGAGCAAGAGGATTCACTTCATCATGAAATAATGCTGAAGGTACTTGGACTTTGTATCCATACAATGCCTCGAATGGTGGCATACCAATACTCATATGATGAGTATTATTATAACAGAACTCCACAAGATGAATCCAATGATCCCATGCATTCTGCGTATCATGGCGAAAATGTCTCAAATAGACCTCTAACCATTTATTGACCCTTTCAGTTTGGCCATCTGTTTGTGGATGATAGGTAGTACTCGGAGTTAATTTGATACCCATGGAAGTAAAGAGACTTTTCCAGAAATTTCCCATGAACTTGGAATCCCTGTCAGAAACAATCTTCATAGGTAATCCATGAAGTTTGAAAATTCCTTCCATGAACTTATCTGCCACCTGTTTGGCTGAATATTAGACTTTGGTAGGTAAGAAGTGGGCTGATTTGGTAAGACGATCAACCACAACAAAAATGTTATTCCAGCCCTGCTTAGTGGTAGGAAGTCCTGTAATGAAATCCATACTGATATCAGTCCATTTACCATGAGGAATAGGCAAAGGCTGAAGTAAACCACTAGGCAATAAATTGGAATCTTTATTCTGTTGGCATGGTAAGCACTGCATCGCATACTCCTTGACATCTTTCCAAAGTCCCTTCCAATAGAAACATTTATGGATCTTATCAAAAGTTTTAAACAAACCAATATGTCCTGCCAAAGGAGAAGAATGCATCTCCTGCAAGATACGCGGTTGAGGGGTCAAATAGACTCTTCCTTTGAACCAAAGAAGTCCATTTTGCCACTTGAAATTGGGAAATTCAGATCCATTGTCTTGCTGTAATTTCTTCATAATGTCGACAGTGTGTTCATCAAAAAGATATTCTTCTTGAATGTCCTGAATCCAATCTTTATGTATGGTAGAGATAGTAGAAACGGAACATGCCCACATCCTGGATAAGGCATCAGCCCCACTACATTATCCTTTCCTGCCATATAGATATCTCATATCCTTGAAGAGTAGCTAACCACCGTCTTTGTTTGGGAGAAAGATTTGGCTGAGAAAGAAAATACTTCAGCATTCGATGATCACTCTTCACCTTAAAATGGCTGCCATAGATGTAGTGATGCCACTTCTTAATAGCATGAAGAATGGCTAACATTTCCTGCTCATAGACATGGAGTTCCCTTTCTTTATCATCTAGCTTCCTGCTTTCATAAGCAATAACACCATGATCTTGGCATAAAACTACCCCAATACCTCTGCCTCTAGCACCTACATAGATGGTAAATTCCTTGGAAAAGTCTGGGCACACTAAGGTAGGTGCTAAAATAAGAAGACTTTTCAGCTCATTAAAGCTCATAGTGGCTGTAGCATCCTAGAAGAAAGCTTCTTTCTTCAATCCATTAGTAAGAGGAGCTGCTACATGGGCATAATTCTTGATGAATCTCCTATAGAAGGAAGATAATCCAAGAAATTCTCGCAATGAAGTAGAATTTTGTGGTATGTACCAATCTTTGATGCACTGTTCTTTCTCTGGATCAACCATGATTCCTTTCTCACCAACTATATGACCCAAATATTCCACTTCATCAGCCATAAAAGTACACTTGCTTTCTTTTGCAAAAAGCCTTTCTTTTGCAAAAAGCCTGTGTCTTCTCAAAGTAAGGAGAACTTCTCTGACATGTTCCAAATGTTCCTCTCTATTCTTGCTATAGATGAGAATATCATCAAAGAATACCAAGACTGATTTATACAAGAATGGCTGCAAAATCTTGTTCATAAGTGCTTGGAAGGTTGCAAGTGCATTGGAAAGTCCAAATGGCATGACTAGGAAGTGGTAGAGACCTCTTTCTGTCCTAAAAGTTGTCTTGTACTCATCCCCTGCTTTCATTCTGATTTGATGATACCCTGATCTTAAGTCGATCTTGGTGAAAACCTTTGCATCCTTGAGTTCATCCAACAAATCATCTATGCGGGGAATTGGGTACGTGTTCTTCACAGTGCTCTTATTTAGATCTCTATAGTCAATACACATCCTAAATGACCCATCTTTCTTCTTGACAAGTAGTACGAGAGAAGCAAAAGGTGACTAACTAGGCTGAATAAATCCCATTTCCAGCAAGTCTTTAATCTATTTCTCTACTTCTTCTCTCTCACACTTGGATAATCTGTAAGGAGGTTTGTTGATGGGTTTAGTGTCAGGCATTAAATCAATAGGATGATCCACTTCTCGCTGAGGAGGCAACGATGTAGGTGGCTGAAATATGTCCTTAAACTCTTCCAAAAGTTTACATAGACATGGATCTTGCTCGTTAGGTGAAGTAGATTGCTGATTTTCATCTACCTTTGATAGAAGAAGTGTGAAAATGCAAGACATAGCATTGATTTCCCTCTTCATCTTCTTCTACTGATTATTTCCACTTGTTTCCTCTCAATGCCATTAAGTTTTACTTGCTGCCCATTCCAAGTAAACTCCATAAACATCTGGTTAAGATCCAAGGAAAATTTTCCAAGCTGTTTAAGCCAATCGTAACCAATGATGATGTCAATAGGACCCATATCTAGGACAATCAAGTCTGTCATAATAGTGCAAGACTATGATAGTTCAATAGGAGTTTGCCGGCATATCTCTTTACTCAACTCTTGAGCTCCATTTGCCACTTGTACCTTCAATAGGGAATCCATTTCTTGTGGTAACTTCAGCTCATACAATGACTTAGCATTGACAAAACTATGTGTGTTGCCTGTATCAATGAGAATATGAGCAACCTTTGAATTTATAGTACCTTTGAGCCGAAGTGTATTTTCACCCTTACAACCCATCCACGCATCCTGAGATATGGAACATAACATGGGTTGACAAGAAACCATAGAACCACTTGGATCATAGGGAAAGCTATTGACCGGCTCTAGATCCTCCTGCACATCTTGGTCCTCTTGATCATGCATGTCTTCATATGTGGGGGCTGCATCCACTTGCAAAAGAGCATCTTCATTTACTTCTTCATCCTCAAATTCTTCTATATTTAGCATGTTTGACTTTGCTATATATCCCTTTCACTTCTGTTTATGTTCAAGAAACCACTTCTCTCCACACTTGTAACATATGCCCTTGGTTTTGTCATTGGGAAGTGTGCTTTATTGTTGTTGGCAATGGGATATGGTTTGGCTGCAGCTTCAGTCCTCTTGAAATCCCCTTTTGAATTAGCATTACTCCTAAAATTAGTGCCCTGCCTTGAAGCATAAGCTGTAGGATATATAGGCACCCTACTGAAATTATTTGAGAACCTATTTTCAACTCTATTTCCTTCTCTTTGTTGGCTGAATTGCTGTCTAAATCTCATGGGCTGATTTGCTTGATAATGTGTCCCTAATTTGGGTTGAAATGCAGTCAACTCTCTTCTATACTTTTGGCTATACCTTTTAGCATATTGTATGGTAGCATGTACACTAGTTGGCTTAGCTGCTCCAACTTCAGCTGAAAGGTTAGGATCAAGACCAAAGATGTACTTATTTAACTTGGCTGCATCGGAGATACCTTTGACATACATGGAAAGATTTAAGAATTGGCTGGAATAATCCCACGGAAGATCCCCTTTGCCTAAGATCGTACCATCTTCGTTCAAGTCTTTCCTTTTCTAGGGGTGACACAAATACTTGAGTCATGGATGATTTAAACTCATCCCAAGATTGAAAATTTTCCCCTATCTTGCACATGTATCTCCACCAAGTATGTGCATACCCTTCTAGGTGTAGGGTTGCATAACAAATCTTTGCTTGTTCGTTGCGAGGGTATAGAGTGAAGTACATTTCCAATTTATTGATCCACTCCTCAAGCTCGATCGGTGAAGGGTTATCTCCTTTGAAATTTGTTATATTGATCTTATCCTTGTATTCTTTATCATAGTGATATTGCTGCCCACCATGATTGTTGAAGCCAAAAGATTGTTGTCTATGAAAAGAGTCACTCCTTGCTTACTGCCCATGATTGTTTGTATATGATTGCTGCCCATTGCGATGGTTTCCATGACATTGATGGCCAAGCAATGAATTTCCATGTGATTGGGTATGATTAGAAACACCATGTGGCATTCTATCCTCATGAACATTAATATGCTGAAAACTGTCCCCATGTACATGCTGTCCATGATCTTCTCTCACATTAGGTTCTCTTACATTAGGAGTTTGAGCATGATGAGTATCAAACTCTTTATAAGAGGGGTGATATCCATGAATAAACTCTTCTTCATCTTCATGCAGTGAATGACCTTGCTGTCCATGTTCTCTTGAGATAGGAAATTTAGGTCTGCCTCTATTCCATGAGTTAGCACGTGGCTAAGCAGTTTCATTGACTCTAGAAGGACCACCATGTTCATAAGTCGATGGTATATTTTGATGAGCTATAGTAGATCTCACATTCCCATGAATAAGTGGCATTTCTTCAACATGGGGTGGTGGTTTACTTTGGAATCTATCTCCCAAATTGCCGAATATAGTGATCAGCTGATCAAACTTGGTATCCAATCTACTACTTTGTTGCTCCATATGAGAAATAATCTTGTTAAATTTATCATCCATGGAGTGGGTAAGCTGAAGTAAACCATCATTCATATTGCCAAGTTGCTTAGACATTTGTTGGAAGTCGTTAGAATCACGTGAGATGTTTACTTCATTCCCCTGATCTATGACATGAGGGTTCTTTGGCCATTGCACCTCGTCATTGGTGGTACTAACTCCCATGAGTTCTGGCCTTTGATTTGTGGCTCTATTATTGTCATTTTTCTCAACATAATACTCCTCCAAGCCTTCCTCAATGTGGTCTAACATTTGCTCTTTCTTCTTGTTCCATGTTGTAATTTCAGCACTGTCAGTCAAACATTGGTCTATATCTTGAGCTATGCTTCTCCGATCCAAGTGCTTTACAGCTGAAAACGGAGCTTACAATATGTATATATATCAGATTTACTGAAATAAGCACTTTGGAAAAGGTATATAATGGTTCCAGATCAAAATAGTGTGTCTCTGCCTGCTTGTCAAAGTGCAATCTACAGTGACCACCTATCACAAAATGGGCTATAACTTGAGCTACACCACTCCAAATGAGGCATGTTATAGCTAAGATCAAAGAAGACTTTGAGCTCTACGTACTGAGCATAAGAATCCTTATTGCAAAATTAAAAATGCCTTTCCTGTAATAGGTTCTTTATGACTGTCTAGATTGGGACTGCACCCTGTAAAACCCTGTAGAAGCACTGTTTAAGCACTGTTTCATTCCATATGCATATAGACCATGGTAAAACTCGTGTGGGCACTGAAGGGCAACCTATAGGCCATTATCACCACCTGGAAACAAATCTGTAGCACCTGTAGACCTATCAAACCGTTCAAAAATGTGACCAAACTGCCCTGTTTTCCCCTGTTTGTACCAAGTGTCTTCAAATCTTTTCCACTCTCATCCTGAGTGGTCTTCCGTGGTCCACCACCTATGGTGAGGGATAAAACAGTAGAATGGGCACCTAAATGGGCTCTGAAACTCCAGAAGGTGTGCAAAGTTCCTTCCGGGCCAGGTTGTGCACCCTTACAGAGTCATCAATAGCAAGGGAGGGTCACCTCACTATTGTCTTGCTATCTTGTCCGACTTTGACCTTTTTCCTCGGTCGGTATTGAACATGGCAGAGCTAGTATTCTAACAAACAAGGTATGATATGCAAGACCGAATCAAGACATTGATCCTTTCATGATATGCATGAATTAGAAAAGTATCATGAATGAAAATGGGCTGAGATAGGCTTACCAATAGTATCAGTGACTCAATGCATACTATGCTCACCTTTACAAATTTATTTTTGGGAAATTCTCAAAGATTGGGTCAACACAAACTCATGGGTTAGGGTTAGGTAAATCTCAATCAAAATATGAAGGACTATATGATGAATTTTGAAGTCTTGAATCAATCAAATGCAATAGATCAATGAGATGATCAAAACTCAATCAATGAATGGCTGAATGACTAAGTAGATACTCAATCAATGCTTAACAATCCAAATTGAAGGCTCGTTGTATGAAATTTGATGATTCATTATCAATCAATGCTAAAGGTAAAGTCTATGAAGCAAATCATTGCTTGATTACTCTCTTAATCTCTCCTTCAACAATAGGAGATGCAGTCATCAAGTGGATTAATGATTGGAGAGATTAAAAGGGAGTATTAGAAATGCCTCTTTCAATACTTGAAGAAGAATATGTTGCTTGTCTCAAACCTCGGCCATAAAGAGTGATAGCCCATCTTCATAAGTCCTCCAATTGATCAAGAGAGAGTAATACTCCATAATTCCATACAATAGCTCCAAGTATAATCCAAGGTTGATGCCTTGAGTGAGTCTTCAACTCCAAGAAGCCAAATGAATAGAAGATCCTTTGTAATTGGAGCCTCTTTGACTGAGTTTTCCAAGAAATTCTTCAATCCCTGTCATGCTTGAAGTCCAAGAGAAGATTGGCCTTCAATCTTGAATCCATTGCTTAAAGCCTTCAAAATCTTGAGTGATCGGAGTAGTAGGAAGGTCCCTGAAGTCATTTAAGACCAAAGCCCCATGAAATAGAAGAGAATAGACCAAAAATTTGAAGTCTATAGCTTGCTGCCCTGTTTTGACTCCATAGCCAACTCTCTTTGAAGCTTCAAGTCCAAGAATGCTTCAATGTTGGTCTCTTAAGTGTTGAGGAAGCTCCAGGAAGTAAAATGGAATAAAAGCCCCTTGATCTCTTCAAGAATTTCTAAAAATTTTGAGTAGTGTCCTGAAATCTGCCATAGTTAGGGTTTCATGTAAGCTTCAAGACTCCAATGTCGTGAAGAAGAAGATGTTTGAGGCCAAGATCTTCAAGATAATGCTCCAAATAGCCATGCCATAGTGCTCAATGCTTGAAGCATTCAATCGTTTTGATCACGTGGTAAGAAGACATGCTAAAAACTGGCACAAAATTGCTGATCACATACTCCTATACCATTGTGAGTAAATCGATGAGAAGTGTACCATATAGGTATTCTATGGCAAGCTTATAACCCAAGGAAGACTCCTACCAAGCCGTTTGATGGATAGAAGCCATGGGAGGAAGATATGAGCAAAGATCTCTATGGCAGTTTGTAGAGAAGCTTGAGAAAAAGAGGAAAGAGAAGAAGAATCCCTTGGTTAACAAAAAGTAACCCTGTTTACTCCTCCCTAATCCCTATTTAACTCCAGTTAGTCTAATCTCCCTCCAAAATGACCTATGAGTTGACCACGAGTTGTTATTTTCACCATAGAACCTCCAAGAACCTCAAAAATAGTGACGACTTGATGCAGATAGCCATGGCTAGTCACAGTTTGAACTGTAACTAAGCCTGTGACCAAACCTTGTCTTCCCAGTTACCCTGTAACAAGTCTATGACTAAAATTCACCATGAAAATGACCCTTCCCATGGATCAAAGTCCATGCTCTGATACCAATGAAATGATTCTTTACCATATCCAAGAAAATACAAGAAATGCTTCCAAGTAATGCTAGAAACAAACCATAACTTGCCATTGATATTCAATGAGAAGAAGAAATACAAATGTTGAAGCCATGGCTGCTTGTTGAGAATACTATGATAATGGTTGCTGCAAGGTACACACCCTTTGCAATGGTGGGAAGGAAGAAAACTTCTAGCTCCAAGATGTGGATTTTCAATAAATGAATTGAAAATATGTGTTACATTGGCACTCTCTTGCCTTTTATACTCTAGCCTAAAATAGACTAAATTGGCCTAATTAAAGTAGCATGAAAATTGCTTTATTACACTTCCCGCAGTAATGACAATCCTTATCCTTGTTCGGATTGTCAGATGGACGCTACTGTTGCAGGAGCCTCTACCTCTAGGGCTAGATCTCCCCATGCCTCTAAAGTTTCCACCACTTCTTGCATTTGATATCTGCTGATTGTTATTGCCATAGGATGCATTTTGCTGGCCTCCTCTGCCAAATCCATAGCCTCTACCACGGGTTCCATGGCCACGTTGATTGAAATAGAAAACTGCATCCTTGTTTTTAGAACTGCTAGATCCTACAGCCAAACCAAGCTTAACCTCTTCAAGGATAAGCAATGCAACCAGCTCATTAACCTCTTCAAGGATAAGCAATGCAACCAGCTCATTGAAATCAGGCATTTCAGCCCGCACAGACACAGAAGTGTCAAAAGACTTATACTCAGGCCCCAAGCCGTTCAAGGTCACAACAACCATGTCTTCATCTTCAACATGTGAACCAACAGATGCCAACTGATCCACAATGGTCTTAACCTCCATGACATAATCCTGTATAGATCTGCTCTTCCTCTCCATGTTGTTGAACTTCTGCTTCAACTATATCTTCTTGGCACTTGTGGTTGTGCCATAATACTTGACCAAAATGTCCCATGCATCCTTAGGAGAGCTGCAGTTCATTATCTGCATTACCATGGCATCTGAGATACATAAAGAGAGCCAGTGCAAGACTCTACGAGCTCTTTCTGTCCAAGCTCAGTGTAATCGTCTTTGATCAGTCGTAGGTCGATCGGGGAGGTCAGGATCAGTCGTAGGTCGATCAGTATAATCGTCTTTGATCAGTCGTAGGTCGATCTGGGAGCTCAGGTTCAGCTTCCGCTCCAGTCACCAACTCCCAATAGCCTTTCCCTATTAAGAAGTTCTCCATGCAGAACTTCCATATGGCATAATTGTTACTGTCAAGCTTTTCCCCCACTATCTGGGTTATGTTATCAGTCCTTTCTGCATTTGCCATGTTGTACCAGACACTATTTAGTCACTGTTGCCTGACTTCCTGCAAGCCAACAAGTCACTCTGACCAACCTCAGTCCTTGACTGTTCATGATATTTTTCTGTGACTATTCTCTGCAAAAAACCAGGGTATTTCAGCCCTTTACAACCTCAAAAACATCCACAAACATGTGGTATAACCCGTAGGTACATTAGTCAGTACATAGACTTTGCAGGTATTGTAACTCTGTGTCATGCAAGCTTATTGCAGTAAAGAGAATACGCAGTCTGAAATCTATACTTTTTCAATAACCAGCAGTGAATTTACTGTCAAAAACCACTTTAAAACATGTCATACATGCTCCAAACTTTCCCATACATTTGCTAGTATATGTAGGCAACTAGACATAGTCATACAGGCACAAAACAGTGCATATCCTGACATAAATCTGCTCACAGATTGTATACAGCCAATAAACTGTCAAACCAAGATGTATTTCAGCCCAAGAGATCCTCAAGCCACTTCATACATATGCCACTGTGTGTAGGGATCAATACATAACCATATGGGCATTCGCAGACTCTCTGTCTTCAAGAAGTAATGTCAAAAAGTACATGGACTGTTTATGACCAGCCAATACACTGTCAAAACATTTGTTCTCTGATTCAGATTTCAGTTTTTAAGAGCCTTCAATGCTCATCTCAATGCTCATAACATTCAACAATCATATCCCGTACCACACTACTCCTTGTAGGTACCAGAAGTCATGTACTTCTTCAAGGCCAATGAGTATATATATTATTGGCAGTTTTATGATAGTTTTCAGCCTATCATTGGCTTCCCAAAACTGAGCATTTCAGTCAATAACTTCAGTCCACAACCATGTCAGACAATGCATATGGTTCCCAGAGCATATATATGCTTCAACAAGTTCTCCTGAGCATGCCAAGGAGCTCAAGGCTCTTGAGTAGAATCAAGTGTATGCTGTATACTCACAGATTACAACAGGTTTTCACTATTTTCAGATCTGTAATCAACTGTCGCAGCTGATAAATGAGCTCTACATCATGGGTTAGCATTCCAGGACAATAAACCATCTTCCAGTGATGATTCAATAAGCATTTAAGTGCTCCATTCCATTCAAATGTGCTTATTCAGCCCAGCATATACAGATCAGCAAACTGGCGCAGTTTGGGTGGACTATTCTGAGCTTCTCCTACTTCACACTGATGACCACTTTACTGTAGATCCACTCAATGATGACCAACCAAGTCTTTACAAGGCTCCAGACAAGTCTTGGCACACTCTCCTTCAAGTATACTGAAGATGCATTCAACACATACCTCTCTGCAGAAACAATGACAGTCAGTCCTTTTACACAGCAAGCCTTCTTCCTTCAATCTCCAGGTCTTCTTCCATAATGCAATTCTCCACAGAGCCTATTCATGGGTGCTCTAATACCATGTTGAGATTCAGAGAGGCAGAGACAGAGAGTAAGAAGCAAGCATGCTCTCATCTTCTACATTCATCCATTCTAACATAGCCACACAAAAGGTAAGTGTATACAATAGTACTAAGGTCCGTAGGACCATTCACACTGGATCTAAGACCATCGACTTATTTAATGTCCCACACTTGCTGATATAGCTAGACAAGACTAATGTCGGTCATACATACTATGAGCTTGATATTCTAACAACTTGTGGTATCATTCCCTAAGTACCTTCTTAAGGCCGTAACGGCTATTTCTCAACTTGCACACTAGTTGTTCCTTGTCTTTTTCTTGAAAGCCATTAGGTTGATTCATATAAAGCTCATCGTGCAAGTTTCCATATAGAAAAGCCATCTTTACATCCATCTAATATAGGTCTAGATCTAACTGAGCAACCAATGCTAATATCAAGCATAGGGTCATCATTTTGACCACAGGAGGAAAAACTTCATCAAAGTCAACCAATGCTAATATCAAGCATAGGGTCGTCATTTTGACCACAGGAGGAAAGACTTCATCAAAGTCAACACCATGTTCTTGCTTGAAACCCTTAGCTACCAATCTGGCCTTATAAGTGGGCTTGGGGCATCTAGGGATACTTTTCAACTTGTATACCCACGTGCATGGCAAAGCCTTCTTGCCACTAGGCAAAGGAACCAAATCCCACATATGGTTTGTTTATAAGGATTCAAACTCCAATTGCATAGCCCTATCCCATCGGTGACTATTATCTCTGTCTATGGCCTCATCATAAGAGAGAGACTCACTTGCATTTGTCACCATAACGTAATCCATGGAGGGTGTAAAGCACTCAATAGACTAACCTCTAGCTCTAGTGGAACATCTCAAAATAGGCTAATCCTGCACAACAAGTGGATCTTGTTGTAGAGCATCAACTGCTCTACAAGCGGTCTAGCTGGATGGACGGGAGTAGGAGGCGTCTCTTGAAAGATCACCATGTGTATCTCAACTACCTGCTCATGCTACTTATGCATCTTTTTCTCATGGAAAACTACATTATGGATGTAGATAATCGTGCAAGCTTCTAGATCCCATAGGCAATAGCCCATCTGACAGGACCTAAAATGGGCCGGCACTGGCTATGGCACTAGCCAGACCTCATGCACACAACAAACAACCCCACCACACGGCCTCGCAGGCTAGGAGCGTCTGAGCCTCACTCTATACTAATCGATTCTGCGTTTGTATTGAGTCATAGTCCAACGTTCACCATCTCTTCTCCTTAGAGGGAGATCCCATAACATATAGGCATAGTGCCTCGTAGCACAAACATAAGGAAGCACCTCTCTGTTGATTACCGCGGCTCCACTGCGACTCTCCTACACCTTGGGGATTGGTCCTAAGATGCATCACTCCAACATAAAATACACACGATAGACGCTCCACTCTTTCATTTTGAATGTATACTAGGAGATACATGTGTCCTTACCAAATAATTCGCAAAAAACCAGATCGACTAGCCTATGGATTTGGTCGTCTTCACACACTCAAGCGTAGGTCATCATAATGGAAAACAGGTGCTATGCATCCAGTTCTTCATATTCCGATACCATGGTTGATATGCACATGCAAAAGTGGATGATCCTAATGTGCTCAAATATAATTTGCAATCAGAAACATGTCATGCACAACTAGGCTTTCCAATGCTCATTCACTAACTCGTTGCGGCGATGTAAGGATAGCACCAATACAATGTTCATGCTACTATCCTCTTAATTAAACTACAACGAACTTTATATCATGATATGCATAAGCAAAATCAGCACTAAACGACACCCAAATCGCATCATTCAAACACCCCAACCCTACTTTTAGGTAGTGCTTCCCTTGCATAGGTGTAGGGGTTCATTTTGTCATGTTTTGATGTAGGAAAAGTGATAAATCAGGAACTTTGACAAAAAGATAGGGCAAACTAAGGCTAAACCTCATGCTCCGCCACTACCATACATTTCCAAACACTCATTATATTTTTTCATATTTTTATGAAGCATTTTTTTTCCTAATTTCTTTATTTTTTAAGCATTTATTTGACAATAATCACTATTATTTTTTTATTTTCCTTATACCAATCATTTTTACATATTAAAAGTCATTTTTGGTTTTCATTTTCTCCCATAGGAACACATTTCACCGACCCGAAACGACAAAACCATCATTTTACCCTTTAAAACCACATTTTGGGTTTTGCGGGATTTAAATAGCATATGTAAATCATTATAAAATCAAAAAAATTTATATACAGCAATTAAACATGATGCAACCAATACTCAAGCAATTTTTCATCCCATAAGAACATCGTTTCCATCATAAAATATTAAAAAAACTTCATTTTTTTCATTAAAAAATAGTCATACCGTGTTCCTATGAAACTCGAGACGCATTAAATGACTACATGACCAGCAGATGGAGCCTTCATTGCTCTCAATTCCATGTTGCATATCAAGCTTGAGCATCTCCATTAATCTCCATCATCATTTGCTTCAATCTCCTTCCCGATTCTTACTTCAAGATAATGCGCATGAACAGCCTATAGAGGGGAGAGAAAGGGAGAAGAGAGAAAGACTAAAAAAACAGAAATTTAAATCCTCCATTAAAACATGCAAATCGAGAATCTCCTTCTCTCTCCAAACGGGTTTGAATTGGAGAGGCATTAAGCAAAAATGAGGAGGCGCATTGACGCTTCCCTTTGTTTGACAGTTTTTACATTAGTTTCAAGGCTTTTATTAAGCCTAAGATTTAAAACATTAAAATAACCGGTTCATCTTTTTTTGTTCACATTGTCCCACAAGTGGATTTTTCAATTTTGAATGCCTAAATGAACTCAGATTTGCAATCCGACTGGACAGGCAGCTTCATGGCATTGAACTCCATCAACCAAGCCTCTCCTACACATTTTATAGCTTCCCGATCCGGTAGCTGCTTTATAATACCAAACCTTGCGGGGATTAAATGGGGGGTCAAACGACCTCTAATTGACGAACCGAGACTTGCGTTGGGTTCTTGACGTCAAAATGCATCTAGAAAAACTCTAGATTGGCCATCCACCATTGTTTGATTTTTTCATGGAAATTGGCTCTTTAACGCCTCTCGGGCACTTTCCCGCTCCAAAATGAGCTTTAACGCTTCAAGAACGAGTCCAAATCAGATCCTAAAATCTAGCTCTCACATGCACACAACCAAGAAAGATGCATTTCATAGACTTAAAATCTAGCTTAGTGCGCTTCATCTTGGAATATGGTAGAATGCATTGTCAAGATTGTGGGAGAGAAGGAAGGAATCTCACTTGTAGCTTTCTTGCTTGCACAATGGGGGAATACACACACAGGTGGAGGCTGAAAACAGTTTTCCTCTTCTTAGTCGTGTAAGCCAAAAAGAACTCAAGTACATAGAAATATAAGAACCCTATATATGGGTCTCAAACCAAACTCAACTAACTAAGGTGGCATACTAACTGAGCCACGAACTAGAGTAGATAAGGATAGCTATCATCTAGCTATTATTCATGGGTGGTGTACCAACCCATCTGCAACTGACAAGTTGGTGACATAAATGCACAACGGTCACCCTGGCATATCACGAGTGGAGCTCGATATCTCAACACTCCCCCTCGAGCTCAATCCCAATTCCTGCACACCAAGTAGGTCTCTGAACTTGCACAGCTTCTCTACACCCAATGCTTTCGTGAATATGTCAGCTACCTGATCCTCTGTGCTGACATAAACTAGATCAATAAGACCTAGTAAAACCCTCTCCTACACATAGCGATAATGTACCTCAATGTGCTTTGTTCTAGCATGATAGACTGGATTATTTGCCAAGTGTATACTACTCATGTTATCATAATAAATGACAACTGGTCCACCTGTAAGCTGATGCATATGATAAAGTAGCTTATGCAACCAAGCTACCTCACATGCAGCCATTGTTGCACCCCTGTACTCAGCCTCTGTGCTCAACAAGGCAACTGTAGGCTGTTTCTTGCTGCTCCAAGTGACTGTAGCACTCCCAAAAGAGAACACATATCCACTGGTAGATCGTCTATCAGAAATACTACCAGCCCAATCAGCATCAATGTACCCACGCAACTGTATCTGAACCCCAGTCTCATAAAACAATCCATATTGCAATGTGGACTTCACATACCTGAGTATGCATCTAGCCACATCCAAATGCGGTTTCCTTGGAGCCTGCATAAACTGACTTACCAATCCAACAACATAGCTCAAATCTGGCTTGGTAATAGTCATATAAATCAAACTTTCTACTATGCATCTGTACATACTAGGGTCTTCCAGAAGCTCACCTGCATCTACGCTCAGCTTCACATTCTGCTCCAAAGGAACTGAAATAGGCTTACAGCCTATCATCCCATATTTGGACAGCATGTCCAATCCATACTGCCTCTGCAAGAGCCGTATCCCACTTGGTGATCAAATCACCTCAATGCCCAAGAAATAACGCAGCTCTCCCAAATCCTTCATCTCAAACTTCTGGTTCAATAGCATTTTCACATGAAGGATATCTTCATCACTGTCACCTGTCATAATCAAATCATCAACATAAATGACAAGTAGCATAATAACTTTCTCTGTTTTTCTCACATAAGGTGAGAAATCTACCTTGGAAATCTGAAAGCCAATAATGACAAGATACTGTCCTATCTTGTCAGACCATGCTCTAGGTACTTGCTTCAAGCCATACAAGGCTTTCTTCAACCTGCAAACAAACTCAGGATGAACAACATGCACATAACCTGGTGGCTGCTCCATATATACCTCTTCTTGCAAATCACCATGCAAGAAGGCATTCTTTACATCCATCTGATGTAAAGACCATTCCTTTGATGCAGCCATAGCAATGACTGCTCTTACGGTTGCCATCCTTGCAACCGGATTGAATGTTTCTTTATAATCAATACCATATATTTGTGCATACCCCTTGACTACTAATCTTGCCTTGTATATGTTCACAGAACCATCTGCATTGTGCTTCACCATATAAACCCACTTACGACCAATTGCATTCTTATCTTTAGGCAAAGGTACCAATTCCCATGTAGCATTTGCTTCCAAGTCATCCATTTCTTCATCCATGGCTTTCTCCCATTTTTCTTTTCCCATGGCTTGCTCAAAAGAAGTGGGTTCTACTTCCTGTATCACTTTGACCATATAGGCATAGTGAATGGTTGTAAATCCATCATATTTCAACCTATCCACAGGATACCTAGCTTTGGTAGACATGCGCAAAGTAGATTCACTCCCAGGTGCTCTCAAAACATCCCTGGTCTTCCTTACTCCAGGTGTAACAATAGAAGGAATACCCAACTCATCATCAATGCTCTGTTCTGAGCCACTGGATTCACCATCCACATAAGAGTGACCTGCATTTACATCAAACGTGGGCTGATCTACCTTCTCTTTTCCTTTTTGTGAAACCTGCATACCACTATCTGCATTGCTTTGAGAAGATTCTCCTGATCTCAATCTGCATGTCCATGGCGAAGAATATGAACCACTACTAGAGGACGCTCCATGTCCACTAATATCTTGTGACTGCTGCTGTGAATTCTGTGCAGCATTACCATTTTGTGCATCTACATTATCAATCACATTTACTAGTTTATACCAGCTACTCATCTCATCAAAAACAACATCTCTGCTCACTGTAAACTTACGAGTAGAAGGGTTATAGCATCTATACCCTTTTTGCTGTAGAGAGTAACCAATAAAGATGCACTTCTCAGCTTTTGGATCCAACTTGGATCTCAACTCATCTGGCACATGAACATAGGCAATGCAACCAAAAATTTTCAAATGAGAAATATCTGGTTTCCTACCAGTATACCTCTCCTCTGGAGTCATGCCATGTATTGCTGCAGTGGGAGTCATGTTCATTATGTAGACTGCTGTAGCAATTGCCTCAGCCCAGAAAAAATCTGGCAAGCCTTTTTCATTGAGCATGGCACGAGATACCTCTCCAATATGCCTGTTTTTTCTTTCTACAATTCCATTTTGTTGTGGGGTATGACTACATGAATATTGCTGCTTTATGCCATGCTCCTGCAAGAACCTTGCAAACTCATTTGAGAGATACTCTCCCCCTCCATCTGACCTTAGGTATTTTATTTGCAGGCTTGTTTCTTTTTCAACTATAGCTTTAAGAGTTTTGAAATGCCCAAAAACTTCACTTTTCTTTTTCATAAAATACACCCAAACTTTTCTGCTATAGTCATCAATAAAAGTGACAAAATAATGACAGCCTCCAAGAGATGCAGCTTTAGTAGTCCACACATCAGAGTGGATTAATTCCAATGGCTTCTTACTCTCTTGAACATGTCTAGGAAATGGTTTCCTTGCCTGTTTTCCAAATTGACAGGCTTCACATACCTTATGCATTTCCGCAACCTTGAATTTAGGCAATCCTGCAATAATATTTTGGGCCTGCATTGATTTAAGTCGCTATACATTAACATGACCAATGCGTTTATGCCAGATATCAATATTTGCAACTACACCGGTCCCATGTGTAAACATTGCTGCACTCAATTCAGGCATGTCTGCATCCAACGTAAACATTTTGTCCTTCTTCTTTCCTTTTGCTATCAAGCGACCTTTATTTTTCATATCCTCAATAAAGCATCCATGAGTATTAAATCTGACCTGCAAGCCCTGCTCAACCATTTGACCAACAGAAACCAGATTCTTGGTGATATTCGGGACATGAAATACATCAGACATGTATTTCTTTTTCCCAACCTGCATAAACAAAGGAATTTTTCCAATCTGCATAATAGGATGTGCAGTATCATCACCAGTCTCCATAAATCCTAGTTTTTCCATTTTCCTTGCATCCTCCATCCATTCTACATGACCTATCATGTGGTTTAATGCACCTGAGTCAACATACCATACATCGTTGCTTTCTTTTACACTTGTCATAGAATTGTTCATGTGCTGCACCATAAACAAATGCTCATTTCTGTCATCACCCTGTCTACTAGAAGATGCATAATTTCCTTGTTGCAATTTTCCATTCATGATGTTATTCTGTTTTTTATAGCAGTCTTTAGCCATATGACCCATTTTACCACAGTAGTAGCATTCAACATTGCTGTTTGCATTTTGGCCTCTTTGCCATCCACCACGACCTCTTTGGCTCCCCCTGCCTCTAGAGTTACCATGTCCTCCTCCATAGGACTAGTTTTCTTGAGTTTGCTGCATATTCTGATTTCTACCACGGCCTCCAAATCGGCCTCCTCTACCTCTGCCTCTACCTCTTTCAGCATTTGGGTAGAAGACAGCTTCTTTTGAAGTTCCTCCTGAAGAAGATGCACCACTATTTCTCTGCTCCTCAAAAATTAGAAGAGCAATCAACTCCTCAAAATCAGGAAATCTTTCACGGATGGAAATGGATGTTTGGAACTGTGCATAATCCTTTCCTAGACCATTCAAGGTCACAGAAACTAAATCATCATCTTCCACTGGCGACCCAATGGAAGCAAGTGCATCTACAATCTTCTTCACCTTCATGTGGTAGTCATTGATGCTCATACTTTCTCTTTGCACATTGTGCAACTCTTGCTTGAGCTGCATTTTCCTGGCTTGCATATTTGTGCTATACATTTTTGACAAAGTATCCCATGCCTCCTTTGGCGTACTTGCATCTTGAATATGCACAATCATAGAGTCTGAAATGCTGATAGACAGCCAGTACATAACTTTGCTGGCTCTCTCATGCCATGCTTTAAATGCCTGCATTTGCTGTTGATTGGGAACATCAAGAAGAACTGGTTCTTCTTCATTTCCTGCAATGAATTCCCAATATCCTTTTCCCATAAGGAAATTCATCATTCTAAACTTCCATGCTTGGAGTTATTCTTGTCAAGCTTTTCAGTGACAATCTGTGAAAGAGAATCAGACGCCATTACAGAACACTGCAAAAAATTCTGTCACTGCAAAGAATACAGCTTTAGCCTCATAAGGGCAAATCTGCAAAACTGACGAAAGTGGTATTTGACCACACGGTCACTTCCTAGTGACGATTTTGCATCAACAGACAACAAGGATGATTATGTAACTCCCAATGTCTCTGCGTACAAGCATACGATGCAATTTCTACATTAACTTTTCACCGACCTGTAGAACAGTGGTCGCACAGCATAAAACAGGGCCTTTTTCTGAGTGCGTGCAGAAAACTTCCGCCTCCAAAACAGGCCCCGAAATGGCCTCAGATCAAAAAAACAGAGCAACCAAGGGCTAAAGCCTTATCCCGCAGCATATACTGCCCTCTTGCTACACTACGAAGGGTGTCTCAATCTGAGACAATGCACTCTTGCACTTTTCAGCTGTGCTACTGCAGAGACTTGCTCCCAAAACAAAAAAATGAAAGCAACACTGGTCCTCTTACCAGAACACCGTGAACTTGGTTTGCTTTCTTGAGCTCCTTACCACGAACAAGGCTCTGATACCATGTCAAGTTTGTGGGAAAGAAGGAAGGAGTCTCACTTGTAGCTTTCTTGCTTGCACAATGGGGGAATACACACACAGGTGGAGGCTGAAAATAGTTTTCCTCTTCTTAGTTGTGTAAGCCAAAAAGAACTCAAGTACGTAGAAATAGAAGAAACCTATATATGGGTCTCAAACCAAACTCAACTAACTAAGGTGGCATACTAACTGAGCCACGAACTAGAGTAGATAAGGATAGTTGTCATCTAGCTATTATTTATGGGCGGTGTACCAACCACATCTGCAACTGACAAGTCAGTGACATAAATGCACAACCATCACCCTGGCATATCACGAGTGGAGCTCGATATCTCAACATGCCTCACAATCAAAGATGCACAAATGAGCATATGATGGAGGTTTTCTAGTCCATACCTCCTCTACAACCTAGCAATCGAGAGCAATGCAAGGGGACCTATTAATCAAGTGTATGATAGTTTTTCTCTTCTTAGTTGTGTAAGCCAAA
Source organism: Lygodium microphyllum (assembly GCF_053477565.2). Taxonomy (NCBI): domain Eukaryota; kingdom Viridiplantae; phylum Streptophyta; class Polypodiopsida; order Schizaeales; family Lygodiaceae; genus Lygodium; species Lygodium microphyllum. The sequence goes on along the minus strand of NC_141159.1, from coordinate 57,139,651 downwards.
AAGAACTCAAGTACATAGAAATAGAAGAACCCTATATATGGGTCTCAAACCAAACTCAACTAACTAAGGTGGCATACTAACTAAGCCACGAACTAGAGTAGATAAGGATAGTTGTCATCTAGCTATTATTCATGGGCGGTGTATCAACCGCATCTGCAAACTGACAAGTCAGTGACATAAATGCACAACGGTCACCCTAGCATATCACGAGTGGAGCTCGATATCTCAACATGCCTCACAATCAAAGATGCACAAATGAGCATATGATGGAGGTTTTCTAGTCCATACCTCCTCTACAACCTAGCAATCAAGAGCAATGCAAGGGGACCTATTAATCAAGTGTATGATAGTAGGAATGGCTTTAGTCCAAAAGTGCTATAGTAAGCCTGCTTGGCTAGACATACTACGAACTCACTCCTAAATCATCCTATTCATGCATTCGGCAATAGCATTCGGGAAAGGGTATAAGGGGGGCAGTCAACTAATGCTTAATGCCCCTCTTGTCACAAAACTACTCAAAGGCTTTAAAGACATAGTCACCCCCATTATCAAAACTTAGGCCTTTCATCCTATACCTAGACTAGTTCAAAACAAGAGCATGCCAACACTGAAAGGTAGACAAGACATCTGATTTCTGCTTAATAGGGTAACCCTAGACCTTAAGTGAGTAATCATCAATGAAAGTCACAAAGCACTTTGCACCACCTAGGGACTGGCAGGGCATGGGACCATAGATATCCAAATGAACAAGAGCCAAAGGCTCACCCGTGCACTTCATGCTAGACTTCTTATGCATACTATGTGTTTTCTTGCCATATAAACAATGTTCATAAGACTCAAAACACTTATAGTCTAGGGATGAAAGATTCTGCAAACTAATAAGTATTTTCATTCATTTCAAAGACATGTGCCCAAGGCAACGATGCCAAAGAGATACATGTGGAATTGCAACCATAGCCAAAACATGGTCAACTAACCTAGATACAAGCAAGGGATATAGGCTACTAGACTTAGTACCATGTGCAATAACAAGATTCCCATGAGTAATCTTCCATGAGAAATCACCAAAAGAGACAACACAACCTACATCATCCAAGGTTCCAATAGAGATGAGGCTCTTAGTGAGAGCCGACACGTGACATACATCATAAAGAGTGAACATGCTCCTTGAACCAAAATGCAGCTTAATATCACCAATACTAACTACCTCTAATGCTAGGTCTTTAGCCAAATGGATAGGTCTAGTCATACTACGATAGGAGTAAAGCCACTCTCTATGAGAGGTCAACCAACATTGAGTATAACTTAACAAAGCATCAGTCAATTGTGAAGCATCCAAAGAAGAGTCTACCAATATAAGACCATTAGATATATCAAGCTGCACCACATTAATCTCCTCAATCTTGATGCTAGACTTACTAGGCACAATGATGTGATCATCATTCTTTTCCTACACTTTGCCCTTTTCCTTTTTCTTATGCTTGTCTTTCGTGCATCTTATGGCACTATGGCTGAATATGACCTGCTTTTCTACAATAGTAACAAGTAAGACTGGACTTACAGCCATTGGACTTACTGTGAGACTATCCATGTGTCCTAGACTAAGACATGTTAGAGTCTCTACCATAGCCATTTCCATCTTGTCGGTCTCTTACTACAATCAATGCATGTGACATATAGGAAGCATCTACATCTTTTCTATTCACCTATTCTATCAAGAGGGCACTCTCAAAATCCTACAATTTTAGCCTATCCTTTGGACATAGAGCCATACAAAAAGTATCCCACGATTTAGGTAGAGTACCAAGCAGAAATAAAGGATACAAAGTATCATTGAACTCAATCTCCTGCGAAGCTAAATGGTTGATGATGGGGTCAAACTCATTCAAGTGTGTTGACATGAAAGTCCCTTTCTTCATGCGAAGGTCCATCAATTGTTTTAACTGATGCATTTGAGATGCATGACTCTACTTATTATAAAGATTCTTAATCTTTGTCCAAAGCTCATATATGCAATTTGATTTTCAGTTAGAACATTTTAGTGAACTTATTTAGAGAGTGATCAAATGATTGTGGACTTGCATAGCTCATCCAATTCATCCCAATCCTCAGCTACAATGTGTCAAGACCAAAAATGGGCCTGCCATAGGTCTCTAGGCACTATCCGAGCCTCTAACACTCACAAGACAACCCCACACGGCCTCGTGGCCAGGAACGTCCAAGGACACACTACCCTAATTGCTAATGTAGATATTGCATTTGTAGTGGAACGTAGTCCGACAATTGCCCTTCCCTACTCCTCAGAGGGAGATCCCACACATCTTGGTGTAGTACACCAACATGATACAAACATAAAGGAGGCACCCCTCTGGCTGAATGCCATGGCCCCATTGCAGCTCTACTACACTGTGGGCATTGGCCCCTCGATGCACCACTAACACAAATAATATAAACGTAACAAGCTCCACTCTTATTCAAAATGTTCCAAGAGATAAAATTTCTTCACTTGTGACAATTTCCCAAAGAACCCCAACACCTAGACCTATAGATTAGGTACCTCACAACTCAACGTGGGTCATGTATATCGGAAACTAATTACAATGCATCCAGGAGTTACCATGTGATATGCACAATGCAATTGTGATTGCCATAGTGCTCAAAGAATTTATAAATCAGCATTGTGCAATGCAACAAATATTTCTTTTGATGATTCCAATCTATACATCACGCTTCGTTGCTAAGGGTAAAGCCCCGGGCATCCTCCTGCGGCTTAACCCCCTTTAAGCTTAATTTATAAACTATCCTATATGTTACGCATAAACAAATAAATCAAAATTTCCAAATTTTCCAACAACTAATGGTTGGGAGGCTGCTAACGCTTAAATTTTTACCGCTGACACTCTCTCCAAATCTAATTTGCGATCTCCTCTGCCCCAGAACACTTATTCCATCAACCCCTCACATCCGATTCCTCCCCTTCTTCCATAAACTCATACGCATGAACAGCCTCCAAGAGGAGAGAGGAGAGAGGAGGGAGGAGAGAGAAATACTAGATTTGGAACTCTCTGATCATGCAGCCATTGTGCGAGCAGAGACCAGCGTTGGAGAGCAAAAAATAGAAGAAATCGATTGCCAATCTCTATTCTGCAGGTTGTTTGTAGCTTAACAATGGCTTCTCCAAACAATTTGAGCATTGATTTGTAGCAACTCTGCCACTGTTTTGAAAATGCCCCCCCCCCCCCCAAATCACGAAAATTTTTTTAAGGGGCCAAAGTTCCCCCCAAAGGACCCATGCCCAAGTTTTAAAATTCTTGGCCTTTTTGGTCTTTCCAATGTCAACCTCGCATTTCTCCCATCTGATGCCCGTTTCTGGTTCTGAAAATTTCTGTCTGACTGGCTCGACATCTCGAATGGTTGGGAAGCTATCTCTTCTCCATCCGGTGGACAAAAAATTTACTAAAAATGTGCAACCACTACAATGGTCAAAGTTTTGCATTTCCATCTTCCTTGGTCTTTAAATTTGTCAAATCTTCAGGTTCCGCTTCCATCAGCTTTAAATTCTCACCTCAAATTTGCACATATCCACTTCTTTTCCACACTTTGCTGGGCTTTAAAAGCCGCTCTCATTGGTGACCATGGGATAGGGCGACTCACCTCGTCAAATACCACGAATGGAGTTGTACAACCAACAACCAAAGAAAGCATCAAGCTCCCACAATAAATATACTCAATAAATCACAAGGACGGCTCTCACCCTACCCCCAGATGACAAAATCAAGGCATAAAAATCCACAAGGGATAGGCCTAGCCTAATTAGATGGAAATCTAGAGCTAGTGGCTAACCAACTGCTCTTTGGCTAAAAAGCCCATCAAAGAGGTCATCCTAGTGGTGGTCTGAACTACCAACCTAACTTAGGACAACTGGACTAGTACCTCCTACTAGGCAAGGACTCCTATAGCCTGCTCATCATAGTTTCTTCTCATTAAACATTTTCCTTTCCAGGTTTCCATACGCAAGCGTATAAAAAGGAGGGAGCTGAGCATAGAGTGACCCAAGGAGAACAGGGCATCCGCCTCAGGTCTTGATTTGGTACCCAAGAACCTACCAAGCTCTCGTGAGGCAACCCTTAATCCTTTTCTTTCGCTCACTTTTACTTTTGCTCCAACCTTCCTTTCTTTTCTTTTCGGCTAGCTGCTACCCCTAAGAAGACAAGCCATTGGCCCTGGGTCTGGACTCGTCCCTTAGGAGCCTACCAGGCCTCTGCAAGGCGATAATCAACTGCTTGTAAGAATTTTATCTTTTTTTTTCCTTTTTCTATTGAGGGGTTAGAACCCCTTTTTACATACCTTTGTAATTTGTATCTTTAGATATATTCAGAAATTGATGTTCTTTGTTATTTTGGCAAGCTTCTCTAACAGCCTCACACTAATAGGGACTCCTAGGATAGCTGTCTAGCAAGCAAAAATAATAGGGTCACAAGGACTACCCTCTAGCACAAGTCTTTAACACCTGACAATGTCCAACAGAAGGTAGATAACTACTCAAATCTCCCCCAAATATACCTAACCAAACCCTAGGACTTCATGCCTTGATTGCTGGTCCCCAAAAAAGGAAAAGAAAGTAGTCCCCACATATACATATAACACTATTAGCTTAAGGGAAAAGCTCAAAAAGGGGATGATACCACCTAAAATGGCCACAAGAAGCTCCCACACAACAAAGGCTCCCTCCAGGCACTTCGCCCAACCTATGTGATGCAACCACTAAAATAGAAAACCATTAAACGTACATGCACCAGACAAACATATGGCCCTCTTGGCCTTATGAAATAAAACATTAGACTCGACAAAACGGCCCTCTTGACCTAAGGACATAAAACATTTCACTGCCATCCAATGCAATGTACTTCTTAAAATAATCCCTTGGTCCTAATGTTACTCTACTAAAGCACAAAACCGACCAAGGATAAGGCCTTGTAGGCCCTACACTAAGTGCATCATGTTATTAGCTAAACTCCCTACATAAATAGCAAGGGGTGTCCGATGAATATGACGATACACAATCTTATGCGTCCATGACAAAGTAGGAAAGTGTTCACTTGCTACCTGACTCAACCCAAACTAACCATCGATAGTCGAAATATGACATGTTAGCAACAAGAAGACCCCAAAGTAATCTAGGGCTAATGTTAGGAGAGGTAATTGTAAGGGCTCCCCTGGATCACAATTGAAAAGAACATCTTCCACGCGAAAGCATTGGTAGCCAAGGAATCTACAAAGTGATTCCATTGTCGAGGAACTAACTGACAAGTCACTATCTCAAAGATATGCAACATATCCACGGTTGCATGACAGTACATCCATAAGATGGGATCGCACACACTATAGGTTCCATTTAGCTTATTGATTACTAACTGCGAATCACCGCTACATTCAGCCCCATGATCAAGGCCTTGCATTCTGCCATGTTAGATACCACCACATCGGGCTACATTCAGCCCCATGATCAAGGCCTTGTATTCTACCATGTTATTAGTAAAAGAGGGTCCTAAATAGACTCCCATCTTCATGATAACCCTATGTCTGGGATCTTTAATGACCACACCAATGCTCACATGTTTAGCGGGCCCTCTCGAAGCTTCGTCAAAATACAAGGTATAAACCCAAGCTTCATTGATAGGCCATGCCATAATAATCAGCTCACTCGTACTTATGACAATCAAAATCAAGTCGAGAGAGAGGATGTATAATATGCACAATCCCTCCTTCCTTGTTGAACTCAATAGAAATGCTAGTCAAAATTTGTTGACAATGGTGGCAATAAACCTTAATTTCCCACGCAAAGGATATGTCTTGCCACTCAGTAACCTGATACCCTTTGCTCCACCAAATCACTCGACCTTGGTGGTAACATCACTCAAGATATGGATGCTCCAAATAGGGAATGATGTGTCCCATCCACTCGTCTTGGTACCTATTGCATGTTAAAGCTAAATCCTGAAGGACCTACACAAGCACCAAGCCCAATGTCAGCCCTTACACACAATAAGGCTTCAGCTTATTAAAGCTAACTTTAGTCTTAAACTCTACCCCCTGCAAATCTGCTAGAAGGGCCGTAGAGCCATTCTTTCCTAAACGTACAATCTTATATGGTCCATCCCATTTGGATTCTAATTTTCTTGGAAAGAGCTCTCTTCAAGTATCATACTATAACACTAACTGACCTTTCGCAAATTTGTACTTCTTAGCCCGAAGATCACGAAGGGCTTTCATTCTCCTCTTTCCTACTTCTTGATGTAATAAGTCATGTAACCGAATCTCATCAAGATATGCTAGAGAAGTATACCATTCCTATAACGCTTCTTCCTCTCCCAATGAATGATTGAGGGCAAAACACACATTGGGGAGCTTTATTTCTAGTGATGAAATACACTCTTTCCCATACACTAGCTTAAACAGGGTGTGGCCTGTGGCTCTCTTGAATGTCATGTTGTAAGCCCAGACTGCCACATATAATTTCTTATCCCAATTGCACTTGCTTTCTGATACGATCTTAGACAAGATTCCCACTAGTTGTTTATTTGTACTCTCAACCTGACCATTCACTTGAGGATTATACGGGATAGTCTTGTTGTGTTTAATCTTCAAAGCTTCAATCAAGGCCACTTTAAGAAGTGTGTTCATCGGTTAGGAGACACAATGTCCTTCAGTGGCCTGAAACAGCAAACAGTTTGCTCCATAATGAAAGTAGTCGTCTCCTTAGCATTATCCTTCATCATTGCTTGAGCTTCTAAGACACTCGCTATAATCGAAAAGCGTAATGTTTGTTGCTTGATCTTCCTCTTTTTAGACTTTGATAAAGTAGCCCCAAATCCTCCTATAGATAAATAATGTGTTATTGCCGCATACCAAAAGGGATGGAAGCTGTATTGATTCTAAATAAACCTTCAATATCACTTCCCTCACCCAGAATTTCCCTTGGCTCCCCGAAATCTATAATACCCTTTAGCTTCGATGGCTTGCCCCTAATCTCATTACCGAGCTCCTGCAAAGTGATTAACCACTTTGCTAAACGATCAGGCAGTTGCAACTTGTTCAATAGCAATCTAAGTCATTCTGCCTTCGTAAAGAATGCTACCTTCTCATAGAGAATATAATGCCTAAATTTTTTCCATCGCAAAGACCATTCCAAGGCACAATTTCTCCATGTATGTATAGTTAACTTCAAATATTTCCAATTTCCTACTAGCAAAGGCAATTGAATGATACCATTTCTACTCCCAAATTTGAGCTAAACAATAACTAATACTATGCATTGTGGCTGTTGAAAATACATAGAAAACTTCACCTCTTCTGGCTGCTTTTAAGATTGGTGCTTTTGCTAATTCCTGCTTCACATCCTCAAAGGATACTTGAGAGGCTTCATTCCACTCAAATAGACAGTTAAAAGATAGGAGAATTGTCAATGGCAATGCTCTTTCTGCCAGTGCATTGATAAATCTTCGATAATATCCCACTGATGAGACAAAAAGCTTTGCACCTCTTTTGGAGTACGCAGCGGACTCATAGAGACTATGACCTTTATCTTTTCAATGTTTGTCGTAATACCAATTGAACTAACCACATGGCCGAGTAACAACTCATAGGGTACCCCAAATACGCACTTCCTAGGGTTAAGAGCAATGCAGAACTGTCTACAATGCTCATAACATTTCCTAAGAATAATCAAGTCGCTCCCTTGTGGTGGCTGCCCCCGTGTCATCAATAAAGACTTTAAACTCTTCTGGGGAAATATCACCAAAGGTCTTATCAGTTGTTCGTTGCCAAGACCCAGGTGCATTGCATAAACCAGAGGCCATTACATGATACACAAAGGTATCAAAGACAGTAATAAACGTCATTTTCAATTTGTCTTCCTCTGCAATAGCCATCTGGTTATATCCAATAAAGCAATCCATAAACGAATAGATTTTCCTACCTGCTAACTGATCCAATATCTGCTCAATGAAAGGCAATAGGTAGTAATCCTTAATCGTCTACTTATTTAGCTCTCTGAAATTTATGCAAAGTCAAATCTGATTGTTCTTCTTCTCCTAATAACAACTGGTGAACACCATTCTGTGTGTTGAACCAGAAATATCAGGCTAGCCTTTTGTAGCTTTGTCAATTCTTCGAATTGGCCGTCCCTTAATTCAAAAGGCATGCACTGTCAAGCATTTTTATGAAAATTGAAAAGCCCTAGTCAGGTTTGATTTTTGCTAACTTAGTTGTTTACATGACAGTTTATTTTGTTGTTTCGTAGTTGTATTTCTTGTGTTTGTCTAGCTTGGGATTTGTTTTTGACATTTTGTTTGATTTGTTGGGTATGAAACTTGATAGCCTTGGTCCAGCTTGGTATTTTTTGGATAGGATGAAGCTTGTGTTTGTCAATAGCTACCGAACATTGTGGAAAAAGGTTTGTATTCTTATTGAGACTCTTGCACATCACAAGGATAATGGGTTCACGAGCACTTCACATTGCACTTGTTGATGCACTGCACTCAGGGGTCGTCTCTTGATCTTTTCGAATACTTCCATGCCATGGGTTGGGTTTATGCATGTTTTGCACCATCGTTGAGCACTTGCACGGCGGCATGAGGTCCATTGCAGCTATATACAGCAACTTTTAGATGCATGTGCACATGAGAGAGCACCTATCATTGAGCACCCACATTTCTTACACGCACGATATTTGGGATGTTCATTACAAAGTTAGGAACCTCTAGTTGAGTGTGTAAGGAGGAGAGGTGAGTTAGAGGGTCGTGAAGGACGCCACCAATTGTGAGATGGGTTGTTCATATTTGGTCAACATCTTGAGGACCATCATTTTCGATTGTGAGAATTGGATGGGATGAGCGGAGTATATCATATCTTTTTGAAGAGAGTTGAGAGGAGAGGCTAAGGATTAAAATAATCAAGGAACTTTTGTTTGCATAATGCATGACGCACGATCACATGTAGATAGGCTAGGCACGATTCTTCAATGCATACATATTTTTGTGTCTAGCATCACTTGAATGGTTGCATAGTATGGATCCAAGATTGCATGTTTTATCAAATCAAGAGTGGATGAGCATGAAGTTCTATTTTATAATATATTTTGTTGCAAGGGCACATTGCATGAAAATACAGGTTCATTTTGGAGATTCCAAGGGTATGTGTTCCACAATGGAGTTTATGGACGAAGGCATACGAAGATGGCAGTTCTGATACATTACCATAGGTTGATAATTGGACACGACAACAAGACTTAATTATTGAAAGCTCATGAAGGCACATTGAAAGTTGCCATATACCTCAAAGATGAATGTGGAAATAGTTATGGTATAGAAGCAGTTCAAGTCGGCATTTTGAAGGAAAAGTGGCATTCTATCAGAAGATTAAGGCCAATGTGGGCGACGTGACACGTTCAAGGGACAAAATATGACCTTGTCCAGGGTTCTTTTAGCAGCCAAATGTCTGTAGCTATCACTACGAGTCCAGATATATTAGCAACTATAGTCGAAGGAAGGCTCATGAGCTGACGCGAGTTTGTGTACGCAGAACAAAAAGAATGGAAAACTGTTAAAATGCATAGTATCTCTGAATTTTTTAGTACGAAACGAGAAAGAAAGGATGGTTGCCGTTGATGATGACAGTAATTGCATGGTTCGCATGCAATATAATGGCATCGGAATGCAAGTAGCGATGGCCGTAATTTAGTTAAATCTCTTATCAATACAGTGACATGGCGGCTTGTTTGAAGCCAAGATGGCAACACTTGATAATAGGAAAATGGTGAGTGAAGATGCAAAATGGTCATAGAAGGCATTTCAGGATGACGATGGCAGCGTGATTAGGGACTAACAATAACAGACAGGTGTCAGCTTCTTTGATTTGATGACACGGACCATGACGGCATGTCTCTGAGAGTTGGTGGTGTTCTGGATGGTTGAAAACGCAGCCATTGCAAGGTAAGGATGGCATTTAAAACACAGTCCTTTGAGGAGCAGCTAGAAGCGCTACATGACAGTGTAAATGGTGGATAGTCCGTTCAACAGAGAGGGCAGAAGGAAGTAATGGCAATGACGGGTGACATAATTGTGGGGAAAATCGGCATCATCTGAAGCAAGGTGGTGACATTTTGATTACAGTAGAAACAAAGGCAGTAGTGTTTGAAAACACAGCACCGTGAAGAAAGTTTAATGTTAAGCTTATGATTTTTATAACGTAAGGATCTAGAAAACCTTTAGAGTCATCAAGCTTTTTAAGGCTTTTTGAGTTTCTTCAAAGCATACAATGAAGAGAAAGCTAAAGGTACCAAAGCCTTAGCTTTTCATGGAAAGCCAAAAACCTTAAACACAACGTATGTATCTTTTTTGAAAACTAGAAGGCTCAAGGGCCTTCCCCCTTGATTGCAATTGTATTTTGTGAGAGAGGAGAGTGGAGGGTCTCATGCTAGAGTGAGCTCTTGTCATGCCAATTTGAAAGCTGGAGCTTTTGGATGAGCGTTGGCTCAAGGTTGTTAAGGTACGAGAATATATTTCACTTGGTTTGTTTTCGAATTGTTGGTATTTTCGTTGTGTTGTGGTTATGTGATGCTCTACCCGAATTTGGGTTTTAGTTGTTTGAGGTACAAGAGGCATTGTTTATTGTTTTGTTTTTCGTGTGTGGTTCGTGTGGTGTCTATCAAAACATTTAAATTTTTGTGTTGTGTTGTGTATCTGACAAAGTCAATTACCCCAACCAGCACTCCTTAAGGTCTCGTTATTGAGTTGTGAGTGAGGCTTGCTCTCGATCACCACTCACATAACAATGCCTTACTTGTTGTCACACGTAGGATGGCTACCTTGCTTCAAAGGAATCATATGAACATCCAGGCTGGGAGGAATGCCTCTCAACTCATCATAACTCCAAGCAAAGATATCGCAAAATTCTTGAATCAAGGTCACATAGTCCTTCGTTTCTTCCAAACTGAGCACAAATCCTAATTTAATTGGCCATGAATCATTCATCGTACCAAGGTCAAGCTCAATTACATCTGCATCCCTTATCCTCTCTTGAGCTTCTATTGGCTCATTCAAAGTCACTTGGTAGATATCTTTTGTAGTGGACCCCTCATTAGATTCATTAGTTGATGACGTCTCACAAGTAGCAGATGAAGCATCTAGCATATCAAACTCTGATGAAGATAACAAAACTCTCTCACTCAGAGGAGATTCAGGATAGGCATCTACTACTACATGTCTAGCACCTTGACCAAAGATCAATCGCCCAACGGGTATATCCACCAAACAATCTGCTTGTAAGATCCATGACCTACCTAGCAATACTTGATAGCTAGGTCATCCTACAAACCTAATGACCGTAAAGTCCAGAATGTATTCTACATTGGCAATGATCACATGGACTTTAGTAATGCAACCTTTGGGTTGTCTTAAACTATCATCAACCATTTGGAGGACCATAGAGGCATCTTTTTACATCTCTAATCCTAGCCTCTCCATCAATTCTGAACTCATAATATTGATAGAGGATCCTGTGTCCACAATAGCATGGTCCATTAATATTCCATCAACATATGCTACTGTTGAGATATTAGCAATCACACCTAATGTAGCCTCTTTGTATGAGGCAGTTCTGGGCTTAGGACATGTAGGCAGACTGAATCCCATATGCATAGAGAACTGTAGCCATCCAACAACTATAAAGCATTGTACTTGACTACCACTTTTCCTATAGAATGAATACAATGTCATGATGCTTTGTACTTTCAATTAAGTGTCTTGTCCTTGTCAGTCCTACACAAGATTTTGTTTATGAGTCCAAGCTTCTATCTTGGAACCTAATTCACTTGTGTAACAGTTGTGGTCTTCAGTTAATGCCATCATGGGTTTAGTCTATGCTTACAAGCCGCCATAGCCATGCTCTAGATCCGCGTATTTAACATGGTATCAGAGCTCAGCTGAGCATGGCCCAACTCTCCTTTCACTCCTCTTAGCTCCTTTCCTTCTCTACTCAGCTTAGTTTGAGTATTGGACCCTATCCCCAACCTCATTTGCATTCCTACCTTCAATGAAGCTTCCATGGCAGCCATAGTCAGCAGCACCATGTCAGCTTGAAGCTTTCATATCTCTCTCCACAGGCCAAATATCTCTGAACTTCCTTCTGAAAAAGTGTTTCTCTTCCAAAGCTCCTCCCTGGCACCTCAATCATTGAGATTGGGCAACTATAGCTTCAACATTGCCTCTTTTTAGAGTCGCTGTCATAACTGTGTCTGTGGACAGCACCTACCTACCTCTGTTGGAGCAGCCATATCTCATCAACCAAGCCATATCTCTTCGAGATTTCTTCTTGATAGTTGTTCTTCAGGTCAAGGCGCAACTTGTTGGCACAAAAATCAAGGAGATTGATGCACACCATGCCCGGCATTTGCATTTTCCCAAATCTGGGTGTAGTTTTGACAGTGACCACTTTGAAGGCTTAGATCTCTCAACTCGGGCAAAACCAATACAAAACCTCTTAAGAGAAGTTAGAACCATTAGTGAGGGTCCTCCATCTCAAAGGATTTTAGCAGATTTGACCTGTGGAGCTCGTGGGAGCTCATTTACCAGTCGGCTTGGTCCCTGTTTTGACAGGACAGCCATAGCCACTTACCTTCAAACTCATTTTTCCTTCATTTTCTCTCTGCTGCCACTTAAACCAAGCCAAGGCCACTCTAATCTGAAGTTTTTAGCAAGTATTCAACCATCAAATCACTAAGGAGGGGAAGCTATGAAGAATTTTTGAAGATCATCAAGTCAAACTTAAGCAACAAACATCAAATTTCAAACTAGTATCTTTTGATACTTCACTGTCATTGCTTGTGTCTTTTGACACATACAAAGATCAACTCATCGTTGATTGTTCTCAGTCATTTGAAGATGAGTTCCATCATGGGAATGACCAAAATCAAGTCTTTTATGAAGATTCTTCTCATGAAGAGTAACATTACTCTTGTTGCTCAATTCAACTACATGGAAGACTTGTTTATTCCGCTATAGGGATGGATGGATTTACTTGTTTTGAAGAGCAATCGATGAATTTATTTGAATATTTTGAAGACATTTCTGCTGCCTCAAAGATGATGATACCTTTGCTTGAGGGGGACATGGACATAAAGACTCATACAACTGGTGCAAGCAAAGTCGATGAAGAAGCAGATCAAGAGGACCAAAAGATCAAAGAGAAAAAGAATAAGAAGAAGAAGCATAAAAATCATGAAGACTTTGAAGTGGCAAACAAAGTGAAGTACAAGTACATGAAGCTAGACAAGAAGAACTGCAATGAATCGAAGACCTATGTCAAAAGAAATGCTAAAAACTGCAAGGGCCTCATAGTCCTTGATCCTGTTTTTTACTGACTTTTTTAGCCTTGTATTGCCTAACCCAAATGTCTTTATCATAAGCTTGTAAACTCCTCATGTAGCCTTGTACTATAGCCTCTGTAAGGCCCCTGTTACAGCCTCTGGATAACCATCATATTTGTGGTACCCACACTTAGCCTTTTCTACGACGTGTTTTGCCACGTTTTTGGTGTGCCCACACTTTGCAAGTGTTACTTTCACTAAAGCCTCTACACACTTTGTACTTTCTGGTTGTGATTGAGGAGGGGTGTTGAGATATTAGCAATCACACCTAATGTAATCTCTTTGTATGAGGCAGTTCTGGGCTTAGGACATGTAGGCAGACTGAATTCCATATGTATAGAGAACTGTAGCCATCCAACAACTATAAAGCATTGTACTTGACTACCACTTTTCATATAGAATGAATACAATGTCATGATTCTTTGTACTTTCAGTTAAGTGTCTTGTCCTTGTCAGTCCTACACAAGATTGTGTTTATGAGTCCAAGCTTCCATCTTGAAACCTAATTCACTTGTGTAACAGTTGTGGTCTTCAGTCAATGTCATCATGGGTTTAGTATATGCTTACAAGCCACCATAGCAATGCTCTAGATCTGCATATTTAACAGCTACTACCCTCAGACAATGCTTTTTAGCATGCTCAAACTAATTATCTCCTACTCACGCTATTCCAAAGGGCTCAAAAATATACCCAGTGCATAGAATCTTCTTAAATTCCTTGCACACTTCTGGAGACAACTTAATCAACTGTAGAAAATTTACATCCGGCTTAACTTCACAAAGAGAACTCGCTAAATCAAATTCATGATAGCTAGCAAGAGCTCGATTTTCTTGCCAGACCATTCTCTCCTTTGGTCTTTGAAGAACCAGCTTTGGTGCTTCTTTCTTGGCTTTTGCCTTCTTCTTTGGTGACTCCCTATCATGTTGGGATCGGCTTTACCATCTACAACCTTAAGAGGTCCACCTTCCATATTGGGATTAAGGACTTTCATCCCCTTATCATCTTGCTTGGGGTTTCCTTCAATAGGTTTTGCCTTGGCCTTGTCGACTTCTTTACCCTTTTGACCTCTCGTAACAACTCGCAGATTAGAAGCTTTAGTACCATTGACATGAACAACTTCTATTAGGCTAACTCCACTACCACTAGGTAGCTCCTCTACCATAGCTTTCCCTCTTTGTAATATTTGCTCCTGTCCTTCATCTTACTGGAGATTATTCCCTTGCGCTCAATGATTAACTGGACCTGGCTACTTACTTCCTTGCGGGAGAGAGCTAATCTTACTCTACTGGGGCTAAATGGCCGGACTTCCCACATATGTCACATTTAACATTTGGACAATTCCTAGTTGGCCACCAACCACTTACACCTAAATCTTGATGGGCCACCCTCTTCAAGGCATCGATTCCCTATCAAGTTCTGCTACTTCTTAAGGAAATTAACATGAATGGCTATTTGTCTATATTGTTCACAAATCATATCAGTATAGTGCTTCATCATATCCTTAACTTCGCCAAGGACATTCAAGGCACTTGACTCATAGTCGCGATCGTCTACCTATCATTCCATTGGCCTAACCACTTGATTAGGGATTGGCTATTGATTCCTTGGAATAACAGTAGGATCTATCGTTGGGCTTCCAACAATAGGTGGAGCCATTTGACTCGACATCGGCATGGTCAGACTAGGAGGAGCTAGCAACATGGACACATTTGGAATTATGTTTCCTCTCCCATTAGGAGGACTCATGGGCATCCCTTGACCTTCGTTTGTCAATGGTAAAGTATTTTCAAACCCTAAACTCGAATTCCAGTTTGAGCTAGAGGCAGAAGCCCCTTGTAATCGCGATTCTACATTTTCTACTCATGTAATGGTCATATCAATGTCAATAAGAGTGACACTACTCAATTGCCCTTTAATGTTAAAATCTAATCCATTTAGAAAATATTGCAATTGAGCAGCAGTTGAAATGGGAATATAGGTTTGTAATTTTCGAAACACCTCCTTCAGTTTCTTAGCATACCCATGGACATTCTCGTGAGGTTTTTGACATGTAACATTAAGGACACATAGCCAATACTGACCTCCCCTTTCAAGGGCAAACTCTCTTCGAAAGGCCGCAAAGAATAAGTGATCGTGGTTATGGTTCCAACCTCTAGGTTGCGATACCACATTGTAGCTCATCCTTTTAGAGTCATATTGAAGAACATCATCAAGTGTCCCTCATCTTAAATCTGACAGTTAAACATTAACTTTTGGAATTCATTGATATGCAATTCCACGTCTTCCTCTACTAACCCATTAAAAATGGGTAGACGAAACCCTAAGGCTGGAAAATCCATTGTTCCAGGAATTGTAATGGGTTGTGCCGCCATGGTAACAACTGGATTCACTACATGAGTTCGCACAACTGAAACTATCACTCCACTCGAAGTGGACGAATTGATTGAAAGGGGGAAAGTACTAGAGCTTCCTCCCCCTAATGGACTAGAGCCTCTAACACTCACAAGACAACCCCACACGGCCTCGCGGCCAAGAGCATCCAAGGGACACACTACCCTAATTGCTAATGTAGATATTGTGTTTGTAGGGGAACGTGGTCTAACGATTGCCCTTCCCTACTTCTCAGAGGGAGATCCTATATATCATGGTGTAGTACACCTACATGATACAAACATAAAGGAGGCACCCCTCTGACTAAATGTCGTGGCCCCACTACAGCTCTCCTACACCGCGGGGATTGGCCCCTCGATGCGCCACTAATACAAATAATACAGACGTAACAAGATCCACCCTTATTCAAAACAATCCACGAGATAAAATTTCTTCACTTGACAATTTCCCAAAGAACCCCAATGCCTAGACCTACAGCTTAGGTGACTTACAACTTAGCATGGGTCATGTATATCGGAAACCAATTACAATGCATCAATGAGTTACCATGTGATATGCACAATGCAATTGTGAATGCCATAGTGCTCAAAGAATTTATAAATCAGCATTGTTCAGTGCAACTAACATTTCTTTTAATGATCCCAATCTATACGTCATGCTTTGTTGCTAAGGGCAAGCCTCGAGCATCCTCGTGCAACTTAACCCCCTTTAAACTTAATTTATAAACCGTCCTATATGTTAATCAGCATCAAAACCCCTCTTTCCCATTATCGTTTAGGTTGTGCATCATTGATAGGTGTAAAAAGCGGATTTTCCATAGCTATGACATATATTCACAGACATAAAACATATTTTTCTTTAATTTTCTAGCAAAAAAACTAATTTTATCCATTTTTATTATTTTTCCTTATTTATTTGAAGAAAAAATTATGGTAATTTGATTTAATAGGTAAGATTGATCATAATTACTTTAAATTGATTTTATATTCATTTTCTACCCCATACGAACCCCAATACCATAATAAAACCCCCAAAATTTGTCATTTTCATGAAATTTGCTTAATTGCGAGTCTTGTTTTAAATTGTTAAACAACTGAATTTTCTAGTTTGGTTCAAAATTTTCTGAGAAAGTTCAACATCTTCAATCAAGGGAATCCATTTACAAACACTTTTATCAAACATTTTTCATCAAACAAATAAAATGAGTGCTTACGTATAGAAACCCAGTTTTGGAGTCACATATTTAATGATTGGGAGGCCGCCGATGCTTAATTTCTGTCGCGGACACTCTCTCCAACTCTTATTTCCAATCTCCTCTACCCTAGAACACTTATTTCATCAGCACCTCGCATCCAATTCCTCCCCTTTCTTCCATAAACTCATACGCACGAACAACCTCTAAGAGAAGAGAGGAGGGAGGAGAGAGAAATACTAGATTTGGAACTCTTTGATCAAGCAGCCATTGTGCGAGCAAAGACCGGCATGGGAGAGTGAAAAATAGAAGAAATCGATTGCCAATCTCTGTTCTGAAGGTTGCTTGCAGCCTAATAATGGCTCCTCGTGATGAAGGGCCATCGATTTGCAGCAGTTGCCACCATTTTGAAAATGACCCCCACCCCGAATCACAAAAAAAATTTAAAGGGGCCAAAGGGGCCCCCAAAGGGTCCATGCCCAAGTTTTAAAATTCTTGGCCCTTTTGGTCTTTCCCATGTCCCATGTCAGCCTCACATTTCTCCTGTCCGACGCCTATTTCTAGTTCTGAAAATTTCTACATGACCGGCTCGACATGTCAAATGGCTGAAAAGCTGTCTCTTCTCCATTCGGCGGATGAAAAAATTACTAAAAATTTGCAACCATCGCAGTAGTCGAAGTTTTGCATTTTCATCTTCCTTGGTCTTTAAAATTATCGAATCTTCAGGTTCTACTTTCGTCGACTTTAAATTCCGCCTCAAATTTGCACATATCCACTTCTTTTACCGGGCTTTAAAAACCACTCTCACAATGTTTTGGATTTAGCACCCCCATTTTTGAGTGGTCTAACCTACAATTTCTTCTCATAAACTTGCCATATCTAGGTCTTCCAATAGCTATATTTGGTCCCATCTAGTTTCTCAATATTAAAGATAGCAATGTCACGAGAACCACTAGTCATAATTAGACCAAGCAAGTGCACAAAAGGGCAAAACGGGCTACTATAATATCCCGCAAATCAGCCCCAAAACCAATGGTAAATCAAGCCAAAAACAAGAGAAACTAACAAAATAATGAGCTATCCACTAATTGTAAAGGTAACTACTCTCATAAACAATGCAGAGAACTGTAATTACAACATGCTGAAAAAGGAGTACAAGAGTAAGAACTCAAAGGCAAGTATGAGCTATTACTGATAAAATGCAATCTACAACTGCCATGAAAAAATTTGCAACTAGCAATGAGTGAATATGAACCAACATTGAGAAATGTCAAAGGTCAATGTGTCAAGTTGAGATACATCCCATAGGCATAACCATTATGCATATAATAGGTCTCACAGATAACGAAAGAGACCTATCAAAGGCACAACTAACTAATCAATAGTAATAGAAGCCCAATACATAGTCATGTCTAGTGTATGCATAATTGACTAGAGGTAGGTGCTGGATCAAGGACAAATGTTAGATCAGCCCATTAGGCATCGACTACATACATACAAGATGAAAAGAGCATAGACATGAAGTGAAGATCCCACTATCTCACTATAAAGAGCTCAAGCTCAACTGCAATCCTATGCGCAATAGAACTTTCAATGCCAAGTAAGCGGCTCAATGCATAAAGCCAAATAACTCCCACTGAAATAAAAGTTGAATGCCAAATGAGCAAGCATAGCTTAAAACATCATGATGATGCATCCATACAGTCAATATCCATATAGCATACATTCGAAAGCATAAAACCTATATATAGTCTTCAAGCTTGTAACTATATAAGCAACCAAGGCATGTAACCATAGTCAAGATGAATGTTGCCAAGCTCAATATTGAGGCTCAAGAGCATCCCATAGCATATTCAAGTGCATTAAGCATCAATACATTTATATGAAGCACCTTAATGACATCCAATAGCAATGGACATTTAGTGTTCCTTGAGAAAAGCTTGCTGTCCACTATATTATAGCAGTGAAATCTCTACTAAAACGGAACTATTCCAATCCATGACGGACTCCCAAGCATTAGGTAACCATTTGAGCATCAAAGGCAAGTACCATGACCATCACAGAAGTACATTAGAATGAGTTACAGGCTATCTAGACCTATAGACAATAGGCTTGTCTAAATATCCAATCAATATTTTGTTGGAAAATAGGTCAAATGATGTATGTTGCAAGATGAGGAGAGTTGTATCCCATAAGCACAGTGAGGAGAGTGGAGCTGTTGGAAAGCCATAAAGGCATGTACTTGGTTCACTTTTCAGTGTAATGCAATTGTACTTTTGTTCTTGGTCAAGAGTCAATGTCATTATCTATACACACAAGTTTGTGGTCATGAGTCCAAGCACTTAATCTTAGAACCTCATTCACCTATGTGATTGTCATTGTTCTGGTCTATGTCTCCATGAGTTTGTTCTTTGAGTTTCAACCTCCATAGCCATGTTCAAGATCCATGTTTTGTCACATGGTATCAGAGCCATGGTGGGCATGGTCTTGCTTTCCTCATTGCTCTCTCAGTCCATCACAATCTCTAGTCAACTCAATTCAACCATTTGAGTTCATCTCCTACTTCATCTTCACACTCTCTACTTTAGTTTGCCATAGCCAGCCATACCTTGTCATCCTTGAGCCCTTGGATCCCACACTACAGGCCATATCTTTAAACTTTCTTATGTGGCTAGCTTCCCTAACTTTGGGTGCTTCTCTTGGCACGTTGAACCTCGACATTGGTCTTCCCAGAAGGCAACATTTTGTCATTTCCAAAAACAACACAGTCTGCAATGGCATGACAATTTGTACACCTATGCTCGCAGTACATAGCGCAATCGTGGCAGCCACCATAGGGCTTTCAAAGGTCACTAACCAAGCTACCTTCCACTGAAGTTTGATGCCAAATGATCCCTTCCTCCATCTATTGTAAGCAAAAAACCAGGCTGTTGCAGAAACCCTAGAAGTGGAAGCCATAGCTTTCAACATCAAGCTCCTTTCCCACTTCATTTTCTCACTCCTCTTAGTACAATGAACTCACTGCCACTCTACTCTGACTGAACCCAATTCCCAACAAGGTCAACACTTCAAATCAACAAGCAAGAAGTAAATCAAGCACCAACATCCAACACTAAACTCAAGAATAGCATCCATTGATACTCAACTAGTGTCAGCTGACACTTATCTTCTTGTGTCTCTTAACACATTGAACTACAACTCTTTTACTTGTTTGCTGAAGCTAATCAGCATGGCTGAGCTTGAACAAATAGCCAAGTTCAATGGAGAAGGCTTTCATGCCTGGAAGGAGAAAACCATGTACCATCTCATGAGGAAAGACCTCTGGGATCTCTTTGAAGAAGATGATGCATATGACAAGAAAGAAGATGCTGCAAAAGACTGGCCTAAAACAAAGGCATGGAAGAAGATGAACAACAAAGCTCTAGGTATTATTGCATGGGGACTATCAGATGATGTAATTAAACCACATCTCTAGCATCAGGGATGCAAAGAAGGCACGGGAAGAGCTTAACATGATCTTTGGTACACAAGCAAATAACTCAAAGGTAAAATTACTCATGCAGTTTTATAAGTTGGATGTAAAAGAGAGTTCATCTATGACTGTACACATCAATAAGTTCAAGAGCCTTAAAACTCAACTAGCAACTCTTAAAAAGAACATTGATGAGGATGAGGCAATAGCAGTGCTACTTGCCAGTGTTAATCATGAACCATATGAGAATCTTCTGTCCACACTAAGTAATGTTCCTAGTCTCTCACTCAAAGACATTGAGCACTCACTGCTTGATGGAGAAAGGAAATTTAAAAGCAAGGATGTAAAAGAAACCACCTCAAGGAATAACCTCTTGTACAACAAGGGTACTTATGCAACAAAAGGACGTGGTTGAGGATTCACCACCAACAACAACAAGGACCAAATTATTTGTCATTACTGTGGCAAGATTGGCCATGTAGCTAGTGAATGTTTCCACAAGAAGAGAGCACAACAGGTGCAAGAAGATCACCACCAAAGCCAGTTTATGCATGAAGAAGAAGAAGAAGAAGAAGAAGAAGCTTCTGCCACCATAAAAAACTCTGATAGATTATTCTAAAGAAAATTTTTATATATCTTTCCATAGTGGATATTTTCTTTCCCTTCGTGGATTTGTATTGAAAAAACCCTTGCCAAAAATGTAAAATTTCAAGCTTAACTTGACTAGGCTGCCCATGAGCTAGTCTCCTGGTCATGTTATCATGTAGGGGGGGCAAAAGCCAGCAAGTGTAGGAATTTCTTGGTTAAGAGTCAATGTCATTATCCATACATACAAGTTTGTGGTCATGAGTCCAAGCACTTAACCTTGGAACCTCATTCACCTATGTGATTGTCATTGTTCTAGTCTATGTCTCCATGAGTTTGTTCTTTGAGTTTCAGCCTCCATAGCCATGTCCAAGATCCACGTTTCTCATTCACATGTGTGATTGTCATTGCTTTAGTCTATGTCTCCATGAGTTTGTTCTTTGAGTTTCAACCTCCATAGCCATGTCCAAGATCCATGTTTTGTCACATATTTGAGCATGTACTACTCAAGAAAGTGCTTCAATGCAAGTAAAAATACCCAAGGAAGTTGCCAAGAGTGTGGCCAACTCCAAGAGAGCTTTAGGAGCTAATTGTGTTGGTCATACTAATTAGAGACAAGAGAATGATTTGCGTGCGTGATCATGCTGATTGTTGATCTATGTGTTGCTACTAATGCTCAAGGTAATGGGGTTGAGAGGGTACTTAGGGGTGCTCTAGCAAGTCTATTCAAGCTCTAGAGAAAGCCCTAATAGGCCTCGACAAGTGTTGTAGTGAAGCATCAATAGTTACCTCAAATGGAAGAAGTCATGGTTGCCAGAAGAATTGAGATGTTGTAGGTATTTATGAGGTTGAGTTGAGCCCCTCAATGCTAGTGCAAATGGTTCTAATACCAATTGAAGGGAGTGAGCCCAAAGTGGAAGCATGCGAGTGGAAGCAAGAGCTATTGTGGAGAGAGAGAGAGAGAGAGAGAGAGAGAGAGAGAGAGAGAGAGAGAGGATGTGGAAACTCAAATAGTCACAATGTGTCATCGGCCTTCCCTTTATTCAAATGTCACTAAAAAAATAAAGAATGAAGTGACAGTGATGGGTGCCCGCCACCTGCAGTACAAGTGTGTGGGTACTGTTAGTGTAGTAATACATGGGTGGCTAGGCATAGGCGCCTTTATCCCTGACATCTTTATGCAGGCCAACTACTGGGCGAGTGGACCAACTGGCACAAAGAAATATCACTAGCCATAAAAGTCTCCCTCTCTAGGCTCTAAATAGCTCTATCGTGGCTTTTCTTGTGTTGTTAAATACTAGTAGCATATGCTTCTTTTCATGTGCACACTTCTCTGTGAGTTTCATGGTATATCATTGAGCAAATTAATTACTTTGATCACTTACATCATTATTTCAATTTTAGGTGGGTTGTACATAAGAGTCATGTGTCTCATTTTGAAGGGGTTGATGACCAATGTCACCAGCCATAAATCTCTCTCTCTCTCTCTCTCTCTCTCTCTCTCTCTCTCTCTCTCTCTCTCTCTCTCTCTCTCTCTCTCTCTCTCTCTCTCTCTCTCTCTCTCTCTCTCTCTCTCTCTCTCTCTCTCTCAGTTAGCTTTGTAGATTAGAGGATAGAGGGTGCAAGTAGCTAGCATAGTAAATAGAGGTGTAGAGAGGCTAGGCAAGGCACTAGCAACCTTGTTCTTCAAGACGTGGGTCTCTCTCTCTCTCTCTCTCTCTCTCTCTCTCTCTCTCTCTCTCTCTCTCTCTCTCTCTCTCTCTCTCTGTGTTAGCTTTGTAGATTAGAGGATAGAGGGTGCAAGTAGCTAGCATAGTAAATAGAGGTGTAGAGAGGCTAGGCAAGGCACTAGCAACCTTGTTCTTCAAGACGTGGGTCTCTCTCTCTCTCTCTCTCTCTCTCCCCCCCAACAAGCAACAAAAAGAATATAGTAGAGAGTGAGTTTTCAACATCAGTGTGAGGAGCATGAGAGGTCATTGATGGACCTAATGGCCATTAGTAGGCTAACACAATGGGTTGTAAGCATGCAAGGCTAGTAGATGGCCAATGGATGCAAGCAGTGATGAGCAACGCCAACTAGGAGGCATGGGTGACACGTGTGTGTGTGAGGGAAAAGGAGAGAAATACATAGAGGTCTAAAAAGAGTGAGAGAGGAAAAAAAAGAGAGAAAAGGAGGTGAGAGAGAAACACATAGAGAGAGGAAAAAAGAGGGAGAGAGAGAGAGAGATGGAAAATGAGAGAAATAAAGATAGAGGACTAAAAAGAGAGATAAAAAAAGGAAAGGAGAGAGAAACACATAGAGAGAGAAAAAAGAAGGGAAAGAGAGAGATAGGGAGAGGGAGAAAAAAAATAAGAGAGAGATACAGGGAGAGGGAGAGAGGAAAGAAGAAGAGAGAGAGAGAGAGAGGAAAAAAAGAGAGAAATATATGGAAAAAGAGACAAATTGAGAGAGAAGACTAAAAGATAGGAAAAAGGAGAGAGAGAAATACACAGAGAGGAAAAAAGAAGGGAAAAAGAGAATAATAGAGAGAGAAGACTAAAAGAGATGAAAAAATGAGGGTAGAGAGAAACATTCAGAGGAAAAAAGAAGGGAGAGAGAGTATAGAGGTAGAGGAGGGACATAGGGAGAGAGAGGGGGATAGACTTTTGAAAGAGAGAGGAAAAAAGAGAGAGAAAGAGATGGAAAAAGAGAGAAATAAAGAGAGAAGACTAAACATGATAGTCGGGAGGCACCAGGCAGTTGATGCCAATAAGGGGTGGAGAGAGACAGCAATTACAACAACTCTCTCCCTCTCTCTATCTATGGCAAAGGTGTGGTAGGCCAATTAGCTGGTGCAATAGTGGCATGTCGGGAGTTGCTAGCACAACTTTTGTAGTGGTGTGCCTATCATTGTGACAAGGTGGCAAATATGGTCATGGAAAGTTGGAAAATGTAGGCAACACAAGAGAGTGGCGTAAGGTCAGCGCTTGGCATGATGTAGGTATGACGTAGGGCAAGCTACAACTACCACAACACATAGAGATATATATATATATATATTATTGATTGTTTCACTAATCAACCCTTCCACATTATCACACACACACACACACAGAGCATATCCTCAAAATACTTGTCACCTATCTCACAAAAAGATTAAGCCCCAATACCTTAAGTGGACCCCCATCCTCATGTCACCCTCATTGGGTCATAAGTATCCTATGTCCCACATGGAAATCAACCAAACCCCAAATAAAGAGCCCTCACTACCCTAAAAGATGTAAGCTTGAGCTTCACACTTCACACTACACCTCTTAAGTGTCTTTATATTACTCTTTCCATGATGGGTTGCAAATACCTTACTCCACATGCACCCTTAAAGTCTTAGAGTGGTTGCAAGCCTTAGCTACTTGGTTTCAAGAAACCTTGACCCTTACCACACCATAAATTATAATGCTCCCCACTAAAACATCTTAAGCACTTTTGAGTCTACATGCCCTCTCATAAAGAACATAGCCCCCCTCCCCTCACTCTTTAACTCCTCACAAATCCTAATTTCCCATTGATGTGGTTGTGGAGCGCTCTCTCTCTCTCTCTCTCTCTCTCTCTCTCTATGACTCTAGAGAAAATTTTCATTTAGGGTAAAGGTAGGTGAGGCATAGGAGGGTGGGAAGAAGCAAAAGGAGAGAGAGAGAGAGAGAGAGAGAGAGAGAGAGAGAGAGAGAGAGAGAGAGAATTCCAAATTGCAACAACACATAGGAAAGCCATGGCACTTTGTGTAGCTTGCACTAATGCACAAAGTTGCCATGAAGTGGCCTAATGTTCCTTGCACATGGAAGAAAGAAGTTGAGGAAAGTGAAATACAATAAGTGGGGGAAGAAGTGAGGGGAGACAATGTCGTTTCATAGTAACATTGCGTGATAATGTGACTATATGGCCTAGTGCTTTGAAAATGTAAATAGAGAGAGAAAGCATAGGTGAAAGAGACAACAATTTGCATGCCCAGCAAATAATGCAAGTAAATGACAAGTTTGTTCCTTTCACAACGTTGTTTGTGAAGATAGCTTCACACAATAAGCCACCATAAAGTAGCCTGGCTTCCCCCACAATGTCGCTTCGTGTAGCTTTGTGTTATCGAACGAAGCAGTATAACATTCCATGTGCGTGAAGCACATAAGGAATACTAGTATATGTGAGAGAGAGAGAGAGAGAGAGAGAGAGAGAGAGAGAGAGAGAGAGAGAGAGAGAGAGAGAGAGAGAGAGAGAGAGAGAGAGAGAGAGAGAGAGAGAGAGAGAGAGAGAGGGCATACACATTCACACACAAATATATGCATGTTCATATATATCCAATGCATACACACATGTAGAATAAAGACAAGAGATAGGAGGAAAAAAAGAAGAAGAGAAAATAAAAATGATGAGAGTCAAGAGTGAGGACAAAAATTTATGAGACCACACAAATAGACACACACGAATTAAACACACACACACACACACACACACACACACACACACACATATATGGAAATATATGCAAACATTTACACATCAAGCATAGGAAAAACAAGAAGAGGGATATACTATTTGTGAATGTGTGTACCATTCTCTCTCTCTCTCTCTCTATAGTGTGCATATTTATAGTTAATATTTATATTACATATTAATATTCAATTATTATGTATAATATTCATTAATTTATTATTTGAACTAATTATAAATATAATATACATTGTAATTATTAATATAAATATATTAATTAACACATATTATTATATTATCATAATTATTATGTATACTTACGTTTATAATAATCCATATATATATGATTATAATTATATATATTATTATGTTTAGTGTGTATAATAATAAATAATAATATTGATTCATATGATATAATTGTATGTTAATTCAATAATATACGTATTAACCTTAACTATTAATATATTAACTAACTTGTTAATAAAAGATATGCATCATATATGTATATAATAATTAATAAACAAGTCAATATACATATCATGTATAATTATCCTTCATGTATTATTTGTATTAATTATAATTGTAATATATGTATTATAATTATTAATACATTAATATATTTGATTATGTGTATAATAATTAGTATGCATAATGATACAATGATATACTTGATTAGGCATTAATTATTATTTATTTATAAATCCATTAACTATTGATAAAATATGCATAATGTATTTCAATTAAGGTCTTATACATATATAATGATTATATATGTTATTAAATATTGAGAGAGAGAGAGAGAGAGAGAGAGAGAGAGAGAGAGAGAGAGAGAGAGAGAGAGAGAGAGAGAGAGAGAGAGAGAGAGAGAGAGAGAGAGAGAGAGAGAGGATGATGATGATGAAATTCTCAATATAATTTATGAGTTGGCAAATTTATGTAATTAAATGTTATAGGTTTAGTGTATGATAATAATATGCATGCCATGATAGGCTCAATGTGAATATAAATTACCATTAAATACATTTGTTTTTGAGAGACTTTGAGGAATGGTCATTGGTCATAATAATTCTTTGGAGATATACTTTAGGCTTGATCGTGTTAATGTTAGTCTTCTACTCCTTATATGTGTCACATCCCCATGTATTGGATTTTCATGCATTCAACATTGTATCAGTCTAAATACTAGGCGCTTCGCGCCTAGACTCGGCCAGATGCAAAGCGCCGGGGCGGGCGCGATTTTTGCGGGCGGGGGTGGGTGCTGGTGGACGCGTGGCACCCGCCCCCACGTTCTCCTTTTCTTTTTGTGGGAGAGGTGGGGGGCTGCCACGTGGCACCCATCCCCCATCTCTCCTTAACTAATAATATAGATGTTAATGTTAATGCTTTGCGTGGGAAGAATGAATCTAAGACGGGAAGCATTTAGTTTCAGATGGTATATAGATCGATCCCCGCCAATTGCATGACTCTTTAACTATCTCCATCCTTTGATTTCAAGTGGTACCAAATTTAAAATAAAATGCTGCATGTACTCCACATAATTTTCTTCTCTTTTTTGGCGTTTTTCGGGGAAAAGAAACGAAACCAAAAGCAAGAAAAGCCTATTTGCTGACTGAGTTTGGTCTTTTTGCTTGTTGGGGTCTCCTCTCCTGCATCCATCATCAGACCAGGCACAGGTCGGTAGCTGAGAGTATCTTGCCTTGTTGTACCTGCCGTCGGCCATGGTAACCTAGCCCCCTCCGTCTCTCCCATTATGTTCGTCGCCAGAAGGCTCCTCTGCCTCCACCATCACCAGCACAAGGCAAGAACGCCCAGTCGGGCCCCCGCTCCCTCTGCAACGACCTTGCCCCCTCCCCGTAGCGACCTGACCGTTGCTGCCAGATATGGATCCAGACCTTCCCCTGTTTTCTCCTCCATCTCCAGAACTTTCCACCCCCGCGCAAACGCTCACTCCGGCACGATTCACCAGACGGCATGCAGCGGCAAATTCGTCCTTTCGCATCGGCTTGATGCCTCCGTTTGCAGAGCCTGGCCCCCCAGGCCCATCCACACATCAGTGCAAGAACAGCAGAGATTGTCTCACTTTTCCACACGGGGCGATGCTTGTAGAGCACCTGCTGCACGGCTTTGGCAGTATGCGGTGTCAAAATTTAGAGTTTCTTGGAAGTCAGTGGCTGAGCAGTTAGGATTTTCTCCTTCATGGAATGATGCCAACGCGCACAAGGTTTTGGGACCTCTGTTGAAAGGAAAAGGCCACTTTAGTGGCACAAAGCCATCTCGCAGTGGAACCACGTCCTACTATGGAATGATTGTCAGGGCTTTGAGTTTTTCGTGTACTCGCTCACATGCTTGTCTTGGAGTAATGGCATTGATATTTGGTATCATCGATCGGCCCATATGTGAAGCTCAAGGCACTACCTCATTTTACAGCCAATCAGCAGGCTCACCGTCACATGTTATATCATTTTTGCTTGCAGCACTAGAGATGATGGGACTGTTTGCAAGGACAATATTTCTGCTGATATTATTTACACCTGCAGTGTTAAGTGCTCCTTTTGCGAATGCTTTTGGAGATAGCTTCCGGCAGTCTTGGCTGCAGCTTGTGCATCATACTTTAGAGTTTGCGGGTGCGGCATTCATCAAATGGGGACAGTGGGCCGCAACTAGACCAGATCTCTTTCCACGGGATTTGTGCGCTGAATTGACAAAACTGCACACCAAGGCACCTGCCCACAGTTTTAATCATACAGTTCAAACTGTAGAAACTGCATTCGGCCAGAAGCTTCATGACATTTTTGAAGATTTTGAGGAAGTGCCAGTAGCTTCAGGGAGCATTGCACAGGTCCACAGGGCAACGCTGCGTGCTGTTCATGGTTACAAACAAAAGCCCATGGTAGTGGCAGTGAAAGTAAGGCATCCTGGTGTTAGTGACATAATCAGGCGTGATTTCGTCATCATAAAATGGATTGCGAATCTGTCAACATTAATTCCAGGAATTAGCTGGCTAAGGCTGGATGAGAGTGTGCGGCAGTTTGCAGTTTTCATGTTGACACAGGTTGATCTTGCTCGAGAAGCAACACATCTCAGCAGGTTTCTTTACAATTTCCGGAGTTGGAGGGATGTGTCCTTTCCAAGACCTGTCTATCCTTTTGTACATCCTGCAGTTTTGGTAGAATCATTTGAGCAAGGGCAGAGTATCTCTCGTTTTGTTGAACTCACGGAAAAGAGTCGCATCAACCATTCTCTGGCACACATTGGCACAAATACACTTCTAAAAATGTTACTTGTCGATAATTTTATCCATGCAGACATGCATCCTGGGAATATTCTAGTTCGGGTGGAAAATGGGAGAACTCCACCTGGAATGGGGTTATTTAGGTCTAGGCCTCATGTTGTTTTTCTTGATGTGGGCTTGACAGCAGAGCTGTCGCATAATGATCGTGTCAATCTTCTGGAGTTTTTTAAGGCGGTTGCAGTGAGGGACGGCAAGGCAGCTGCAGAGTGTACCTTGAAGTTTTCAAGAGATCAGTCCTGTCCAAACCCAGCAGCTTTCATCAGTGAGGTTGCAACTTCATTCAAGTTTTGGGAATCAAAAGAGGCAGATGTCATAAGCCCAGGAGAGTGCATGCATGACCTTTTAGAACAAGTCAGAAGGCATAGGGTGAATGTTGATGGTGATGTTTGTACTGTAATGGTGACAATAATGGTTCTTGAAGGTTGGCAGCGGAAGCTGGATCCAGATTACAGGATTATGAATACCCTTCAGTCATTGCTTTTTAAAGTTGACATGGTCGAGTCTCTCTCATACACTATGACGGGGATAATGGCACCCTGAGTCCATTTTCAAAATGCCAAATTTTGCTTTCTGAAGTGAGCTTTTACTTCTTTCATATACCATAATGGTGCCCTAAGTTCAGGTTTTGAATGATGAGTTCCGTGTCTGGAAGTGAGCTTGTGCGACTTCTGAATTATGCTGGTTTGTTATGATGCTCTGTTGTTTCAAAATCTGAGCTCTCTTGAAGAGAGTTATGTTTATCGTCTGGAAAATTGTGATTATAGCTGCTTAGATGTATCATCCAAACAATTATTTTTATTATTTGACAGACGTGGAGGCAGGGAACAAAAATAACACCAAGATGGCCTTGTGCTGCTGAAGTCCGATTAAGCATTTATTTACTTTTTTTGGTTCATCTCAAACCTCTTTCTTTTGCTGTGAAATGGACATGCTTCAGCTAATTTTGCCTGGGTTTAGGCATTGTTTAAATACATCCAATTGATAAGAAGCATGCACTACTGTATGGTAGTGGTACAGAGGATCCATGATCATAGTACTGTAACTTCATCTTTTGCTACTTTTTATAGTACATCAAGCTGAGCATACCGGATGTTCTAATAAATCCTATTTGGCTGTGACTTCCAAAACTCCTGAACATGAATGCATAATCTTATATGCAATCAGGTTTTTTGTCCTGTTTTTAGTGTTTCGGCCTGGTTGTGAATCTGGTAGCTATTGGATCTTAAGGACTGTGTCTTTCTTGTTTCTGGGCCAGTGGGCAGAAGTGTTCTCGAGAATCGAGGTGTTTTACCCTACTTTTCTCATGGCCATCCCTCAAGCACCAGGATTGGGGATACCTCATTAGCATATAAATGCACTAATTCTATACCAACATATACATCCATGACCCGCTGTTGGTCCCAGATGGGTCTATAACACCAAGTTAAGTTTCATGGGTCTCTGGACAAGCATGAAGTAAGGCTTGTATTTTCCACATGCCCGACAAAGTTATGGGGTTTTACTCAATCATAGAGCACTGTCAGCAAGACAGTTGCAGAGTGTATTGGATGTTCTAGCAAATCATATTTGGCAGTGACTTCCAAAGCGGCTGAATATGAATGCTACATGTAGTGAGGTTTTTGATCCTGGTTTTATTGTTTGGGCCTGGTTGTGGATCTGGGACCTATTGGATCTTAAGTACCCTGTCTTTGCTGTTTCTGGGTCAGTGGGCAGAAGTGTTCTCGAGAATTGAGAGGC